>NC_088860.1:9053493-9356826 GCF_963853765.1 Magallana gigas | reverse complement strand
ATTAAATTATTTTTCTTTTTAACTAGCACCACATAAATATTGTCCTATTTAGTTGAGGTCATGATGAATTGTTTGCAAATACGCCCAAGTAAACTAGATTCACAGTTTTCCATATTATGTCAAATATTTACCATCCCTAAGTTTAATGCTGTTCTGTTCAAAACACTTGTTTCACATGCTTTTGACGGCAGCAATTAAAAATTCATTTATACTGCATAAAAACAGCAATAACTTTTACCCAGTAAGGTTTGATTGTTAAGATTCTGGACGTTAATCTGGAACAGCGTATTATCAAAAGACTCGTTATATATTTTATTAAGGTGTATTTCATACACACTTTATTCGTATTATTATATAATATTAATTAGATCCTGTTTTATGTTAAACTGTTTAGGATTTGTAAGAAATGGGGTTACAGGACTTTTTTTCAAAGCAACGTCAAGTATTACCTAAATTTTATTTTAATTTAATGTGAGGACAATATTCCATAGAAGAGAAAACTCTTATAGTTTGCCCTTCATCGGCTCTTTGTGGTGCTCGTAAACACTTGTGGTTGTTTCCCTGGAATTAATATAATTGCACTCGTACCTGTCCTTAAAATACAGTTCATGGATAAGAGTTATGGACCAATTCGATAAGTATTGGACCAGATACAGATAAGGCCTGCATCTGCGAGAGGAAGATACTATTTTCATACACAACTCTGTTCGGAACAACCTCAACCCTTTCATCATCATGATATTTATCTTCAGGTTAGGGCAAGTATAGTTAATTGAACAACATTGAGAGGGTCAAATGTCTCTTTAAAAAAAGACGATAGTATTGGATCAATAGATAAGGTTCCCATTAATTCCATATAGAGTGAATGTGACCCTTGAGGGCCATTTTTGACCTCCTCCGTCAATTAAGTACGAACACTCGATTGGGGCGGTTGCTGTTTTCCTCTTCATGCGGTATTCATGACCAGCATAAAATGTCTAATCGACGCTCCTCATTTTTAACGGACGGGAGCTATGTTTTCAGCTTAAAATTGTGTTTATTTATTGATGATCAACTAACAGCAATACATACGAGGTTTGTTAGATAGTTCGCTTGTAAGCGTACTATTCGCTTGATCGATCCCAGCAAAACTTTTCAAATTTAAATTTAATAGCTAATGATCAGAAGTTACTGTAACCCATTATTTTATAATACAGTATTAAAATGGAAGAGTGTATACATTTTTTTATTGAAGGAAACGTCAGGTGCCGGTTGAATTAAGCTATGCCGGTGTGCCTAAAAAGTGAAGTTAACGGCCAGTATCTGTTGGACATATCTATCAGAGATTATGATGAGTTTACATCAATCAAAGGGAATAGTTAGGGTTAATGTCAATTTTTTGAGAAAAGAGACATTAATTATTTTTTATTCAAGTTTACTTGAAAACAAATAACGTATTTTTTTAAGCTACAAAAATACTAACAGCAAAGACTAATAATCAATCGGTCATTGATGACCTTTTAATTATGTTCCAAGAGGGAATGAAAATCCAATTTATGTAATAAAAAAGGATTTGCTACCCCGTTTCATCAGTCTAATTCAGAAGCAAAAGCTTTTACTCGTTAGTTTTTTTTTTTTACATAGTATAATGAATAGATACCTACCAAGTTGTCAGTGTAATAATAGCTGACTGTGGTCGAAAAAATCGACCTTTAACATGTCAAATCACCCAAATCGGCAAATAAAGCGGACAGTATGAGAGAGTTAAAGTTTTGAAACTGAAACTTTCAAGTACATTTATGTACATTTAAACAGTGAAGTACCACTTCAGTTCAAAGACAATTGAAAACTCTGAAGTCGGAGTCATATTTCAACAGGGTCATTTTTCAACGTGTCGATGTCAACTTTCATGAATAAGGTAAAAATAAATTAATGCAATTTTTGACATGAAGGAATCTGTAGAAGAATTGAATATTCATTGTTCTCCCTAGGGGATTTTACTCAGAACAAGATCCTCCAGAAAAGTTCATACTACATAACATTGATCGTTGTTATCAAGATTGGATACTTTTACAAGGGTGAGATTCTATAAGCTATTATTCCTAAACAAAATTAAATAATTTTTTAATTAATTATCTAACTAAAACGTTGTAGACTACTTAACACGTTTGGCCTGTCGTCACGATGAAATGTCAATGGCATATCGTTCACATGTAACTGCTACATTTATGGGAAAAAAAGTCTTAAGTTTTTCTACAATCTGTTATAGAGTTCAAAAGTAACGTGAGAGTAGAGAAAAACAATTTACTCACAATTCTCTTAGCTTTGACAGCCCTTGAAATGCGTTATTGTCAATTTGACTTATTTGGTTAGAATATAGAGACATATCAATGAATACAATAAATACAATGCAATGTATCGACGTTTGGGATAATAACACTGTTTAATCGAATGATTGGTAAGAGAAAAACCAAAGAAACCAAAACGTTCATGCAAATGAATTTTAAGTCAATCTAAAAAATTAAACATATCTTAAATTTCAAGTTTTTATTTGTTTGCAAGCATATTTTACACGAATTCTAAGATATCTTAAAACATTGTATGCATGTTGAAAATTTCTGTTAAGTCCGCGAGGGTTATCCTTCCTGCGGTATTATCAAAAGTTAAACAGCATATCCATATATGGACACAAAATCACATCCCCGAATCTAATCAATGGATCTGTTTCGCGGTAAAATTGTGGGAGTGTCATTTCAATAGCGAGAATATTCACTTTCTTTCAGAACGCCGATAGCTAAGCATTAAAAATGTTCAAAGCGATCTTCAAACGTCCCTTCTTTTTCGTGAACATGTATATAATAAAGACCACAGGGATTATGTTTTTCATAAATCATCTAATTACTTACATCATTTATTACATGAGTATGGTGGCATACCGGTATTTCTACCCTCCACATAATTTTTGGTCAAAATAGCATATCACGTAAAGTCAAGTTAACTATCTCATCAAGTCGAGATAAATTTCTAGATTTTTAATCGAAACCAACTTTTTCTTGGGATAATTTAACTTGTATCTTGACTAAAATTCCTAGCATTTGCAAATACTGCAATTCACAAAACAAGATAAGTTATGAATAGATGTTTGATAATAGAATTTTGGAACTCATTACCAAGGACTTTTTTGATCTGCATCGAGGATTATTTATGAAAATTATAAGGCTGTCTTCAAAATATATAAATATGCTGATTTTTTACATTAGTACACACTTTACGTCATTTCATCATATTTATAAAGTTGAACTGTCTTTAATTCTTTAAACAACATGAAATTGAAAATGTTGCGATAAGAAATGAACAGTCATGTTTTTACCTTTGGTTATACATGTATTTTGGAGATTTCTACTTTATCTTAATATATTTATTTTGTTTTCTGTACTAATTAAAACATATTAAAACGTATTCTTGATATTGTTTTTTTTTATTTATCATTTTAATATCTAATCGTATGAGTAAATTTAAATAACATGTAATTCAATATTAACCTTGCGTTATCTGTCTTTTATTTAAGGTGCCTGAAGCTCTATAAGTCAGCACGTTTAATATATATTCATCTTAATTACAGATTCAGATATGAATATGCAACTGAAGATCAACTAAAAGATAATTAACCAGACACCAATTGACGGGCAGTTCGGTACAAATGCCTTTTTATAAACGTAAGGGAATATTTATTAATGAGTCCCGAAATACCATTATACAATTGTTATGCATGCATTATTTCGTTCTGCATTTGCAAATCGAACAAATTTTAGTCAAGATACAAGATAAATTATTTCATCTTGTCGAAAAAGTTATCACAACAAAATGTAATAGCTTATGTAGACTAGACAAAATAGAAGTTAGAGTTTGTCGAGAAACAAGAAAGGTATCTTGACTTGACGAGATAGCTATCTCGACGTGTTATGCTATGTTGACTACATATATGTGGATGGCAGAAATATGCCACCATACATGAGTAATGGGAGTTATTGATTGTTTTAGTTGTAAAATATTATGGCATAAAGAATCAAATATTCATAAATTCATGATTAATCTTATTTAAACATAATTACTATTGTTAAATAATCATTTATTCTCATTTTCCTGATTATTTCAAATCAAATTTCGTTAAATAATAAAGTCACAAAACTGGCAGAGCCCCACATACCTATTTGTTATGTTATGTAACATGTACTTTATAAAGGTGAAGGGCTCAGGTGGTTCACTTTCGAGCAGATAGAGATCAAGTATTTTTGTACAATTCTCGTGCACAAAGTAACGAAACAAAAATTTACGAAATGCAAATCATAATTGGCTACTTAAACTGTAAGCCAAAAATTTTATACAATTTAGTTTGTAAATCATATGCATTCGGTATATCAAATCCTTGAAGAAAAAAATCTGCAATGCCTTGCCAAAATATTGTTTCTCATTGATCTGTTTGCAACAAAACAATCCTGGCTTACTGTTCTACAATTTTGTTTTGTGAAGCTCCCCTATTTTAATTTAATCTCATGTAGATAAGAACACATATTATTTTAGTTATTGTCCATCCTCAGCATTAAAGTGTATACACACCATGAACAATACAGTAACACTCTCTATATGCAAATATTATACCACGTAAGCTTGATTTTAATACAAAGATTTATCTTTCTAACGATCTGTGTTGTAATTCCATAATTCCAGATTATACTTGTTAAGCATTCTTCACATTGCTACTTACGTTTAAGAATTGTTTCTTTCATTTAAATTTGGTAATCGGTATAAGCACTGAAGAAAATTTGTTCTTAATTGAAAATAATATTTATATTGGTATGACTACTATGATTGGTTATTGAACCTACAACGCTTGATAAAGTCATTATAACGATTCGAGCCATCGTCCCTCAATCTTTAGGTATTGACATTACGGGTCAAATATCAGAAATTAGACGCTTTTCATAGTTACAGAAATTAGACGCTTTTTATAATTAATCAGTGAAAATATTCTGCCTTATGTATGCTTAAATTATTACAATTTTTCAATTGGCTAGTCTGAGATCCAGATAATTAGCATATTCTAATTGCGTTATCTATTAATCAAGAAACAGATAACAGCGGTCAAAACAACGGTAAAAGTTCTTGAGTACATTAGATATCTATAATATTGATTAGCATTTGCATAATTGAAAACAGAGATAAAACACAAATTCTCATTATTACATACACAATATCAGATTGGGAACCAAACATCTTATTAATTGGCCACCAGTTAAACTAATGGTTTACATTTTGAAGTCTATAATATTTACTTTACGTAATCTTACAGTCTTGTTTGAATGTATAATACAAGTTAGACAACTTTGCTATTTTACTTTCCTTAATTGAGGAATAAAAGGTAGTACGTAACAAATTGTTCTGTCCCTGTTTGGTTTATATATTATTTTTTATTTATTAATCTTTTACATGTGAACAAATGTCAAAATAATTCAATCACGTTCGACAAGAACGAAAAGGTCACCATTCTTATGAACGCATAAACATGGTTTGGTATAAACCCGGTTTCCATAAACCAACAACTTTTGACCACAATATAAACTCTTAGTTCTGGCCAACGACTTTCATTTCTCACTAATACATGTATGTCATTTTAAATCAAATTTCAACTTGAAGATACTTTGCTGATCTTAAATTAAACATAATTTTAACGATTAAATGGAAACCAAAAAACCTACGTACACACCTCAGTTGCGTTATCTAATTATGCACAAGGGTAGAGAGAAACACGACGTTAGACCGAGGGAAGAAACACTGCTATGTTGGACAACCTATGATGACAATTTATCACTTATAATGGCTGTCAAAAAAGAAATACGTTGTAAATATACTTGGAATCAACGTTTGACAAACAAGTACCATACCAGCAAATGCTTTTTTATAAGGAAATTGTGGCAATCTTGAATGTTAAATGCATATCGTTGTCACAGACAGTCAAACATCTTTTGCGCCTGGTACCAATCGCTTTACAACTGATTCATTATCAAACTATAATAGGACAACCAATCCACGAATGTAGCAACAAATTAATTCAAAGATGAAATAGCGCAAAATCAATCAAAGAACCCACAACACACCATTACAACAATACACAAGTCCTCTGCATGGTCGGCTATCCCCCCCCCTTTTATATCATAGTCATACCCCTGGTATCTGACAAAAATATCCACGTTGACCTCATACACCTTGATAATGTCAATATTCTTTGACACTGTTCTTTGAAAAGTTAATTAAATCGGAATAGGTAGACTTCTTGCTAATTAAAAATAGCTATTAAGATTTCATTTCGTGTGCTGTGTATATGTGGGATTTTGAACTTTCAAGATTTTTTGTTTCGAAAGGGAATAAAATGTTGTATTTGTATTTTCTTTGATTAATATCGTGCAACATATTTTGTTAAAGTGTTCAATGTTAGGTTACCTGTGTGCGACAATAGTTTTAAATCCTTTATTTTGAAAAGATAATACTCATAACTTATACAATAGTTTTAAATCTATTTTTGCGCATTATTCCTCACATGCATATTATAGTCTTTATTATTTGTATGCATTGGCCGCAGTTTTTCTCAATCGACCATCTCCCCTGCTTCCATTTTCATTTTTTTTTAAGTTTTATGAAATGATAGGGGAGGTTACGCACCATCTTGTATTTTTTCTCAGTCATGTAAATTATTCTTACATTTACTTCAATGTATGCTTTTTAATCATAGTATATTTAAGATTAGAATTAGGGAATATTTCTCTTCTTCCGATGTTTTGTCAGTTTATGTACCAACTTTAAAATGATGTTTTCTAGTCAAAAACTCATATTTCAAGCGAAACAGAATTTGACAATGCACCTCTATCCAGTCCTTAAAAGCGATATAACCGCTGTAAAAGTATAATGCACAGTTGTACAATAAAACAAGTTAATACTTTAGGTTCAAAGTAAAAGCCTAGGGTTAGGGAACGCCTAATTAATAAGCAGTCTTATCTTCGAAATCGTATTTTACTTATTGAAACTAGCATAACAAATACCTTTAAATAATTCTCGCAAATTCATGGCTTTGAAATTTTATCATTTGGTTATATAGACATTACATTTTTGATAAAAATATTGAAATACTGTGATGCATTTTTAGAAATGACCATGGTCACTAGAGGGCTATGACCATATTTACCGGAATATGCATTGACTTATATTTCCTTCATGATATGTGTTTGTTGTTCAGAAATGGTTGACAATAACACATTTGGTGTATCAATAGCAAATGTTTAACAGCCAGGATACCATTTATTGCATATTTTTATTACTTATTGAAAGACAAAATATATCAGAGAAGCATTGTTCGGACCATATTTATATCTTACTTGCTAACATGTTCAAGTCGACTATTAAAAAATCTATTTAAATTTCCTATTGAAAAAAAAATTCATAATCAATGACAATTCAGTAAAAGTTTACTTGCAGTTGATTTGAACCGTGAATTAGAACCAGGCACTAATCGTTTTTATCTCACAAATAAATCTGCGGAATATTTATTTCTAGGAATTATACATTAGGGAAACAGACTTACAGTGATTGAAGCTGTGATAGGCCCTGAAAGGTGTTGCTGTCGATTCTACTTATCTGATTGTCATTAAGGTACCTACATTATTAGAATAACAATAAAGTGACAAAAATAGACTAGGAAGTTTACAATAAAAAACCAACAGAGAAAACTTTTATGCATATCAAGAATAAATACAATAATGTAGACAGGCACTCGTGATTCATATTACTAACATGTTTTGTTTCTCTGCACTGTTAGTGTTTGTAACATTTAGTATGAAATTGATGTTACGGATGAATGCTTGTTAAAACTTTACAAATATGTATTATAGACATATGCAATAACATTTATAACTTTGATATTTTGAGAGAAAAAAATGTAGCTTTGATCTCAGCATTGGATTATAAATCTGACCGGTGGAGTGCGTCCAGTGACTGTCATGCAATGACATAATAATCAACGTTTAGGTGAAAATATATTCATCATGAGGCTCAATTATTTCATGACCAAAATATATTTCATCATTAGTAATTCCGATATAAACAGGTACAAACAGACAATTCTTATAAAAAATTAATCTCATCAATCAATTTTTGCATCTCTTCAATGTGTGTACCCGAGGTTTAAACATCATTCTTTTTATTCTAAATATATTCACAATGAAGCAACAACTTTATTTAGAACAGACAAAGTTCATCAGTTTACTGTGAAATGATTAAATCTCGTGGGGATCATTATTCGTGAATTGCTAAAATTTTATAGGTTCGCATGGACGCAATTTTGTGTGTTTTCTTATACTTACAAAAGAAAATATGACTTTAAAACTAGAATTAATTAATTAAATAATTCGTACAGGATGTTAATTCGTGGTAAACAGGTGCCCGGTTATCCAGGAAAATTGAGCCACCACGAAATTTAATAATTCCACAGTATCTATAAACTGCTTTGAATTACATTTTTCTTATCAATCCAATTAAAGTAGATCCAGTGTTCTGTGATGTCATACTTTATTGTAAAACTTTTAACTCTTTGAATTTTGTGCAACATAGTTTTATTTATTTTATGTGAATATAATCACATTTGTGTAATTAGAAATACTGTTAAGTTAAAGATATTTTTACAGACTAATTTTTTTCCTAAATTTATAATTTTTTATACATTTTATCTATGCTAAGGGGAAATAACTCTTTTTCTGACTTTTTCCTCAGTTGTATGTCTAAATGCTATAATTTATCTAATCCCAACTACTGACTTTAAAATGTGTTTGTAGTTTTAGTTTTCTAACACAGTTGACAATAAAATTAAAAACGATAAACAAGAGTCTGCCTACAAAGATTTTACTTTTAACAAAAAAAAGACTTTGTACGGTTTTCTGATGCTAAAATATGCTCTAGTTCATGTTTCTCTGACATCTCAAAAAGTGTGATGACATGTATATTTTTTTCTAATAATTAATGAAATTTAAGTCTAATAAGTTGAAATCAGTTCAGTTTTTCAACTTTCATCAGAGAATTTTACAAGTATGGAGTTACCTTAATATAATTGCTTCTTAGCCATTCAATAATTTAACAAATGCAATGATCTAAACAGAATAAGAATTGCTATCAAGCTCAGAACAATTGAATCATTTCAACTGCTTTCGTCACTGATAAATAATTGTCAAAATAGACCTAAGTGTATCCGAATATCGAGGTGTGTCATTTTTATCTGCATATAGGAGGTGTAAGTTTTGAATGATAAACCTTCGATTTTATTTCTTGCATATCAAATGAGATCTATTCATTTTAACATCTGGATGAGTATTATTTCAAACAAAAATGCTCTATAAAAATGCATCATTCTCTATTGATACATGGCAGCACAACTTAGTTATCAATGTAAAACTCATTCTTATTTGTTCCCTACTTGGCATCGCAGTGATGTACGTGCGATGTGATTTGATGTTATAAACACAAGAAACATAAATGAGGAGTTGTGTTTTGTCAAATAAAAAAGCCCTGAAACATTTTACGTATATTGACAAAAAAGCCTCAGCTTTATAACGCTGATAAGCAAAAAAATCACATTTACGTGATGAACATTTTATTTTTCTTTTTATCAAAGATACAATAATATGCCATTCTGTGGACTCTTCATTTTTCGTGGGGGACAAATGTTTGTTGCTTTCGTGGGATACCCCTGCGAATGAATTTGCATACCAGCAAACCTATACACTATCACTTGCTGATTATTCATTACAATTATTCAGAATACAAAACCATCGAAATTTCGTCCCCATGATCGAGGAAAATGTTGGCTTCCAACAAACACTGACCCCCACGAATAAAAATGATTCCAAAGTCAAGGAATTAAAAGCAATAATGCCCATGGGAAAAATCTAAATTAAAATAATGCAGGAAGAATTCTCGAAAATAAATTATCACTATTACAAAATTATATTACAAAAACCCATTTAAGTACAGTTTATAAAAAAACTTTATTTAAATACAAATTTAATCTTAACCTACTTAAAATTTTTAAAAAATGTGCAAATTGACCTCAGCATTAGTATATTTCAACTAATTTCATTTATTTTTTTACTTTTTGTAACCTTAAAATATCAGAAATATTGTTTATAAATGATTACGGTCACCAGAAGCCTATGATTAGGCATCTTCTGTAGTGTGAATTTTATAAAAGGAAATTGACGTATGGACAATTTCGTTGGATAATTACTGTTTTAAGTACATTTATTTCATTTTTGAGTCAAAATTATTTTGAACTTTATAAGGAATCTGTATGTATGCAAGTTGCGAATAGTTTTAGCTCTCTTAGTCCCTAATAATAGTAGAGACTGGATTAGGCCCATTTAGTACAGGAATTGAAGCGACTTTTTGAAGCAGTTTACCTACTTAACAGTACTTTTTTTCAAGATTCAAACAGTCAAAAAAAGCGTAAAAATATTTTTAAAACCCTAAAAATATTTTGTAGATCTAAGAAGGGTTATAGTGAAATTTACAACCTCTTAAAATTAAAGAAAAGAACTTATCCAAAATCTGAAACAAATTGGATGTCAAAAATCGAATCGACTCAAAAACAATAGAGGAAAATTTATACTCTGTCGCTAAAGTGCACAACGGATTCAAAATTACTATGGCTTCAATACCAACTATTACATAGGGATCTAGCCAATCAATTATTATTTACATAGAGTAGGAATAGTAAACTCTTCGTTTTGTTAATCTTGTCAACAGACCCCTTAGACAATAGAACATATTTTTGTCGACTGTTATTTAGTGGGATTGAATCGGAGAAATGGATGACAGATATCTTTGGTTTAAAAACAAAATTTGGTAAATGTTCAATCCTTTTTAGAAAATATGATAACAGAGATATTTATAGTTTAGACAATTAAATCATTTTTCTTTGCAAAACAATATATTCTGCAAAGTAAAATGACAACATCAAGGCTTAATGTTAACATAATAACAAAACATTTTACTCACAATTCTCTAAGCTTTGACAGCCCTTGAAATGCATTATTGCTAATCTGACTAATCTGGTTGGAAAAGAGATACCTATCAATAAATACAATGCAATATATCAACGTTCAGGATAATAACATTTTAAACTGAATGACTGGTAATGGAAAAAACAAAGAAACCAAAACGTTCTTGCAAATGAATTTGATACCATCGCAGAAAATTAAAAACATTTCTTAAATTTCAAATTTTTATTTGTTTGAAAGCAAATTTATAAGAATTTTAAGATTTCTTAGAATATTTTATGCGTATTGAAAACTTTTGTTAAATCTGCGAGGGTCATCTTTCCTGTGGTATTATCAAAAGTTATACAGCATCTTCATATATTGACACATATGAACGTCGCCAGATGTAACTAGTGGATTAATTTCGCGGTAAAATTGTGGGAGCGTCATTTCAGTAGCGTGGGTTCTCACTTTCTTTTCAGGACGCATATTGCTAAACATTGAAATTTTCAAAGCGATCTTTAAACCGTCCCCAACCCCACCTTCCTTTTTATAAACATGTATATAGAAAAGAAAAAAATGTTACGTTTTTTTTATTTTTTTATTTAGCGCTTTCAACCCACAAGGATTATATTTTTTCATAAATTATCTAATCAATTACATCATTGATTACATGAGTAATGGGATTCATTGATAGCTGAGTTGTAAAAAATTATGGCATAAAGAATCAAATACATGTATTTATAATTTTATTATGAATCTTATTTAAAATTAATATGTATTGTTATATGATCATAATTTTCCTGATTATTTCGTTAATTATAAAGTCACAAAAGTGGCACATACGTGCAACATACATATTTGTTTTGTGATGTTTTACTTTTTTAAGGCGAAAGGCTCAGGTGGTTCAATTTCGAGCAAATAGAGGTCAATTATTTCATAGGAATATGAGTGAAAAAATGCTATTTGCATGGTCAAGTATTGAACATTATCAATTATGGATAAATGTATTTTGTACAATTCTCGTGCACAAAGTTACTAAACAAATATTTACGAAACGTGAATCATAACTGGCTACTTAAACTGTAATCCAAAACATTTTCTACAGTTTAGTTTGTAAATCATATGCATTCAGTATATCAAACCCTTTAAGCAAATAATTTCTGCAATGCCTTACCAAAATATTGTTTCTCACTTATCTCTTTGTAACAAAACAATCCTGTCTTACTGTTTTACAATTTCGTGTTGTGAAGCTCCGCTATTCAATCTAATCCCATGTATATAAGAACATATATTGTTTTTATTAGTTATTGTCCATCCTCAACGTTTAAGGTAGCTCCATACTCGTAAAATTCTCTGAGGAAAGTTGAAAAACCAAACTGATTTCGACTTAATAGACTTAAATGTCAGCAATTGTTAGAAAAAATATACATGTCATCACACTTTTTGAGATGCCAGATAAACATAAACTAAAGCATATTTTAGCATTAGAAAAATGCAATTTTTTTTGTTAAAAGTAAAATCTTGTAGGCAGATATTTGTTTTTCTTGTTTAATTTTAATGTCAACTTTATCAGAAAACTAAAATTACAAAAATATTTAAAATTAATCGTTGGAATAAGAAAAACTATAGCATTTAGACATACAACTGGGAGAAAAGTCAGAAAAATAGTTATTTCCCATTTGCATAGATGAAATATATAAAAATTTGGAAATTTAGTATAAAATTAAGTGCGAAAATATCTTGAACCTACCAATAATTCTAATTACATCCATGTGATTATATTCACATAAAATAAATAAAACCATCTTGCACAATTTTTAAAGAATTCAAAGTGTTACAAAAAAGTGTGACATCACAGAACACTGGATCTACTTTAAGAAATGTTTTATTTTTTTTTAAATTCAGTAATCAATATAGTCACTGAAGTGAATTTGTTCTTAAATGAAAATATTATTTACATTTGTATGACTACTATAAGTGGTCAAAGAACCTTCAGTGCTTCATCAAGGCATAATAATGAGGGATTCGAGTGAACGTCTCCCAATACTAAGGTATTGACATTTGGAGTCAAATATCAGAAATTAGACGCTTTTCATAATTAATCAATGAAAATTTTCTGCCTTATGCATGCTTAGATTATTACAAGTTTAATTGGCTAGTATGAGATCCAGATTATTAGCATATTTTAATTGCGTTATCTATTAATCAAGAAGCAGTAATAGCAGTCAAAACAACTGTCAATGTTCTTAAGTACATTAAATATCTATGATATTTATTAGCATTTGTATACCTGTAAACAGGTATAAAACACAAATTCTCACCAATTACATTCACAATGTCAGATTGGAAACCAAAACATCATATTGATGGGCCATCAGTAAAACCAATGGTTTACATTTTGAAGTCTATATTATTTACTTTACTTATTGTAACAGTCTTATTTGAATGTATAATACAAGTTGTACAACTTTGCTACTTTACTTTGCTTTAAATGAGGAATAAAATGTAGTACGTAGCCAATTGTTCTGTCTCTGTTTGGTTTATATATTGTTTTTCATTTATTAATCTGCTAAATGTGAACAAATGCCAATAAAAGTTCAATCACATTCGACGAGAAAGAAAAGGTCACCATTCTTATGAACGTATTACATTGTTTGGTATCAATCCTGTTTCCATAAACCAAAAACTCATGATAAAGTCACACTATCAATTATTTATTCTAGACAACGGCGCTCATTCCTCACTCACTACATGTATGTCATTTTTAATTGAATTTCAACTCGAAGATACTTTACTGATGTTAAATTAAACACAATTTTAACGATTAAATGGAAACCAAAAAACTACGTACACACCTCAGTTGCGTTATCTAATTCTGCACAAGGGCAGAGAGAAACACGACGTTAGACTGAGGGAAGAAACACTTCTATGTTGGACAACCTATGGTGACATGTTATGACTTATAAAGGCTGTCAAAAAAAAAATTCATGTACAATAATGTACATGGAATCAACGTTTGACAAATAAGTATCATACCAGCAAAGGCTTATTTAAAAGGAAATTGTAGCAATGTTGAATGTTTAAATGCATATCATTGTCATGATGCACAGACAGTCAAATCTTTTGCGCGTGGTTACCATAGCTTTTTGACTCAGTCATTATCAAACTACAATAGGACAACAAATCCATCAAGGTTGCAAAAAATTAAGACAAACATAAAATAGCTCAAAATCAATCAAAGAACCCACATAACACACCATTACAACAATACACAAGTCCTTTGCATGGTGGGTTATCCCCCCTTTTATATCATAGTCATACCCTTGGTATCTGACAAAAATATCCACGTTGACCTTATACACCTTAATAATGTCAACATTCTTTGAAACTGTTCTTTAAAAAGTTAATAAAGTAAGAAAAAGGTAGACTTCTTGCTAAAAAAGCTATTAAAATTTAATTCCGTGTGCTGTTTGTATGTGAGATTTTGAACTTTTAAGACTTTTGTTTTGAAAGAGAATAAAATGCTGTATCTGTATTTTGTTTGCTTAATATCGTGCAACATATTTTGATAAAATGTTCAATGTTTAATTGCCAGTGACGGCATAGTTTTAAATCTTTCATTTTGAATAGATAATACTCATAACTTATTCAATAGTTTTAAATCTATTTTTGCGCATTATTCTTCACATGCATATTAAAGTCTTTATTATTTGTAAGCATTGGCTGCAGTTTTTCTCAATCAACCGTTTTCCCTGCCTCCATTTTCTATTTTTTTTAACTTTCATGAGATGATGTTGCAGATTACGCAACATCTTGTTTTTTTTTCTTAGTCATGTATATAATTTTTTACATTTACTTTAAAGTTAGCTTTTTAATCATAGTATATTTTAAATTGGAATTATGGGATATTTTGCTACCTCTTGTGTTTTGTCAGTTTATGTACCTACTTTAAAATCCTGTTTTCTAGTCCAAAAATCATATTTCAAGCCAAACAAAATTTGACAATCTACTTCTAACCGGTCCTTTGATGCACAGTTGTACAATAGAACAAGTTCAAAGCAAAATCATAGGGTTTAAGAACGCCTAATAAGCAGTCATATCTTCGAAATCGTATTATATTTGCTGAAACTAGCATAACAAATACATTTTAATAATTCTCGCAAATTCCTGGTATTGAAATATTATCATTTGATTTTATAGACATTATCTTTTTGATAGACATATTGAAAATACTGTGATGCATTTTTAGAAATGACCATGGTCACTGTAGGGTTATAACCATACTTACTGGAATGTGCAGTGACTTCTATTTTCATCATGATATGTAATTGCAGTTCAGAAGTGGTTGACAATAACACAATAGGTGTATCGATAGCAAATGTTTAACAGCCATAATACAATTTATTGCATGTTCTTTATTCCTTATTGGAAGACAAAATATATCCAAGAAGCATTGATACGACCGTATTCATATTTTACTTGCTAACATGTTTATGTCGACTATTACAAAATCAATTAATCTTTCTTATTCAAAAGAGATATTTCATCATCAATGACAATTCAGTAAAAGTTTACTTGCAGTGGATTAGAACCGTGAAATAGGACCAGGCAAATTCGTTTGTATTTAACAAATAAATCGGCGAAATATTTATTCCTAGAAATAAAACATCAAAGTAACAGACTTACAGTTTTTGAAGCTGTGATAGGCCCTGAAAGGTTTTGCTGTCGATCTTACTTATCTGATTTCCACCAAGGGACCTACATGAGTAAAATAACAATAAATTGTTAAAAATAGGCTTGGAAGTTTACAATAAAAATCCAACAGAGATACTTTTCACGCATATCAAGAATGAATACAATAATGTAAACCGGCATGTAGGGGTCCATATTATTTTTGTTTTTTTCTCTGCACTCATGTCAGTGTTTGTAACATTTAAGATAAGTATGAAATTGATGTTTCCGGTGAATGCTTGTTAAAACCTTTACAAATATGTATTATTTGACCTATGCAATAACATTTATAATTTGAATATTTTGAGAGAGAAAAAAATGTTGCGTTGATCTCAGCATTGGATAATAAATCTCCCCAGTGATGAGCGTCCATTGACTATCATGCAATGACATGATAATCATCGTTTAGAAGAAAACATATTCACTATGGGGCTCATTTCATTTATGAATAATATATATTTTATCATAATTAAATACGATGTAATCAGGTACAAACAGACAATTCTTATAAAACATTATTCTCATCAATCAATTCAATGAATATTCTCATCAATCAAATCTCAGCCACAACATTATTTAAAACAGATAAAGTTCATCAGTTTACTGTGGAATCATTAAAACTTGTAGGGATCAATATTCGTAGATTGCTGCAATTCTATACGTTCACACGGACGTAATTTGTATGTTTTCTTGTACCTACAAACGGAAATATGACTTCATAACCATAATTGATATATTTGTTGAGGATGTTAAGTTTTGATAAAGATGTACCCGGGAATTCCACGAAAATTAAGCCACCAGGAAATTGAATTATTCCACAGTATTTTAAATTAGATTCTTTTTTGTGCACAGGAATAATATTATTGGTTATCAGTTATTCAATAATTTAAGGAATGCAATGATCTAAACATAATACGAATTTCTATCAATCAAACTCAGAACAATTGAAACATTTCAACTGCTCTTGTCACTGATTACTATTTGTCTCAATAGACCTTGAGATATTCGTTAAATATATCAGAATATCAAGGTGTGTCATTCTTATCTGCATATAGGGGGTTTACGTTTTTAATTATAAACATTCGATTTTATTTCTTGCACATTCAATGCGTTTTATTCATTTTAACATCTACATGTGTATTATTACAAACAAAAATACTCTATAAATATCACTCTCTATTGATACATGCCGGCATAACTTATATATCAATGGTACTCTGCATTGTCATTGCAGTTATGTACATGCGATGTGATGTTATAAACACAAGAAACATATTTTATCAAATTAAAAGTCCTGACACATTTCACGTATTTTTCGCAAAAAGGTATCAGCTTTATTTCGCTTATAAGCGGAAATATCATGTTTACGTGATGACCATTTTATTTTTCTTATTATCAAAGATACAATAGTATGCATAACTGTGGAATCTTCATTTTTCGTGGGGGACCAATGTTTGTTGCTTTCGTGGGATACCCCTGCGAATGAATTTGCATCCCAGATAACCCATACACTATCATTTGTTTAATATTAATTACAATTATTCAGAATACACAACCATCAATATACCATCCCCATGATCGAAGAAAACGTTGGCTTTCCAAAAACATTGACCCCCACGAATAACAATAATTCAACAATCAAGTAAGTAAATGCAAAAATGTCCATGGGAAAAAGCTTAAATAAAATAATGCAGGAAGAATTCTCAAAAAGATAATCACTACTACAAAATTCTATTCCAAGAACCCATTTAAGTACAGGTGATTAAAAACACTTTTTTACATACAAATTTAATCTTAACCTACTTAAAATTTTAAAGAAAATGTGACAATTGACCTCAGCATAGGTATAATACTTCAACTTATTTCATTTTTTTTTTACTTTTTGTAACCTTATGATATCAGTAATATTGTTTATAATTGATTACGGTCACCAGAAGCCTATGATAAGGCATTTTCTGTAATGTGAATTTTATAAAAGGAAATTGACGTATGGAAACTGTTGTTGGATTTTTACTCTTTTAAGTACATTTATTCCATTTTTGAGTCAGGAATTGTTAACTTTTTAAGGAATTAGCAATCAGGTTTACATACAAAGTTTGATAAATATTCAATCTTTTTCGGAAAATATGAAAACAGAGATATTCGAAGGTTAGACAATTTAATCATTTTTTTTTCTACAAAACAATATACTCTTCAAAGTAAAATGATAAAATCAAGGCTGAATGATAATATAATAAAAACATTTTACTCACAACTCTCTAAGCTGTGACGGCCCTTGAAATGCATAATTGGTAATATGACTAGTCTAGTTGGAATATAGATATATATCAATGAATACAATGCAATGTATCAACGTTCGGGATAATAACACTGTTCATTTGAATGACTGGCAATGGAAAATCTAAAGAAACCAAAACGTTCATGCAGATGAGTTTTATATCAATGCAAAAAATTTTAAAAATTCTTAAATTTCAAATTTCTTTTGTTTGAAAGTATATTTTATTGGAATTTTAGGATTTTTTAAAAAAATTTTACGCATATTGAAAATTTCTGTTAAATCCGCGAGGGTTATCTTTCCTGCAGTATTATCAAAGGATATACAGCATCTTCATATATGACCATAAATCAACGTGTTCATCGATAGCGTGGGTTTTCATTACCTTTCACTGGCTTTCAGGACACCGATTGCTAAGCATCGAAAATTTTCAAAGCGATCTTTAAACCGCCCCCAAACCCCAGCTTCCTTTTTTATGAACATGTATTCAAAAAAGAGAAAATGTTACTTTTTTATTATTATTTAGCATGGCGCTTTCAGACTACAAGGATTATGTTTTTCATCAATTATCTAATCAATTACATTATTGATTAAATAAGGAATGGGAGTTTTTCTTCTTTCTTTTACTATCATATAACTTGGCATAGAAAAAGTGATTGATGTTTAGAATCTAACAAGGACTATATTTTTGTCGGATTATTGGTGTAGGAAAATAACACATGTTGCTCAATTCAGAATTGCTGTAGATTAATAAGTCTGTTTTAGCATTTTAAAAACAATAACATTAATGTTTAACTAATGTTAACTAATGATATGATATTTGGCTTTCAGAATTTGTTTTAAAACATGATTTGCCTATCAAATTATATTTTTATAAGCTTTTTAATGCGCTATTTTATACATTTGTGTTAAAAAAAAATCACTAATATCAGTTGTTCACTCTTATTAAATGGTTAATATATTACCTTTTCTCTTAATTTATATATTTATAAAAAATCTTCATAATACGTAAAAATCAGAGATATCTTATTATTGGAAGCATAAAAAAACAATCATAATATCTCCAAAATTTAATAAAATTAGAGGAAATGCGGGCTAAGAAACATCACTTTTAGTTTTAATATTTATTCAAATTTAGTAATATAAGCCGATAGACATTCTAATATATTATCAATATTTCATTGAATAATAGTATCTTCATATCTTAAACAGATATCTGCATAACTGCAATGAACTACATTTTTTTATCATCCTTTAAACTGAGGAAGAAGGTAGTGACCTTGACCTGACCTTTATGCGAAAACAAAGAGGTCAAATTTTAATTAAACTGATAGAATCATTTGGTTCTATGATCTGTTTGACTGTGTTAAAATTTCATGAATTTCTTATTATAAGAAGCATGTTTGATAACGAGAAGACTCTTTCCTTAAGGTCAAGATCTAGTAAATGATACCAGAGTGTGTTTTGGTGCTAGAACCATTATGACGTCATAACTGATTTGATGAATTTTTTTTCGTAATTTACAGCTTTAAAGAATTTATGTAGAAAACAAAACAATTTTTTAACATTTTATATTTAATCACGGGAAAAGTAATCCCGATACCAATATTTTTAATTTTACATCATTTATAAGTGAAGGTCAAGACCTTGTTTAATGCCGTTTTGGGAGAGACTGTAGGCATTCTAGACATATTTCATTAGTTAAAAAAATGAAGAAAACTTCATATTTCATAAAAAAAACCGGTTGTTTAAAACATGATTTTTCATTGTGTTTACAAAAATGTCAGCCCCGCTATGAAACAAAGTTTTTGTTAAGAAGCATAATTGAAAGAATTTATATCTTGAATTTCTAAAACATGTAGGCACCTTTTATAGATCTTGACATCGTAAATCGTCATTCTAACCTTTGAGTACCATGTTTGTCTTACCACTAGTATAACATTGTAACGCGCGTTACTTAGTTTGTATGCAAACACTCTGCTGCAGTAATGAGACTGTATCTTTCAAAAATTCATGATTTAATGCTAATATTTACATTTTTGTGCTGTGTGTATGTGCGATTTTGAACATTGAAGACTTGTTCGGAGAAGATATAAATTTATTGTATCCGGGTTTTTTAGTTTAATATCGTGCAACATGTTTTGATAAATTGTTTAATGTTTGGTTACCAGTGTACAACAAAAGTTTTGAATCTGTAATTCAAAGTTTAATTGCGCATGTGTAATGAATTATTTCTATGTGTCGTTTTATTGTGCATATCAATAGTATGAAAGTTATGCGTTAATGTTACATTTATATACCAACAAACAGATGCATTACAGAACACAACAGACAGCCAAAGCTACAAACATCTTATGATGACCTTATTTTTTTCTCTAAAGTACTATTTGCAGAGGCTTAGTCATATCTACAAATGTGTTTTGATTAATTAATTTTAGGGGACACCGCTGAAATGTGTAAAACACCTGAAACAGCGCTTGGCAATTCTAAATAAAAGTGTATTGAACTGTGACTAATATCCCACACACGCACAAAAATTTACTGTTTTAAACCATATGCAAAGCATATCTGGGATGACAACCTTAAGAAATTAAAAAGCGGATATCAAGCTTGATATTTATAAATAAATGGTCATAATTGTTATTAAAAACACTGGATTGGTATTTAAGCATAATTCTTTCTTTTACTACTACAATTCAGCAGTAATTTAATGTTACGGATGAATAATCATCTTTAAGCAGTGGAATAACAGGTGCCAATTTTCAGCATTTAGAAACAGTTTCGACTGATTTATAATTACTAATAAGGATGTATATTGCTTAGAGGTGATTAACAAAGATTTATAACGAGAACATGCATTTTTTTTAAAGAATGCGCATGTAAAAATGTCATTTACTATATATATCAGAACACAAATTTCAAAAATGAACATATTCAGAACAAAGATATTGACTTTCTAATTTAAGAGACATGTGAATAAATCTTGTAAGATAATTAATGATTGATGTAATGAATTAAATCACACCGAAATAACAACTTTTAAACTATCTATCTCTTTTAGATAGATACACGGGTAGGTTAAGGCAACTCCGAGTGTAATGACCGTCGATATTATGATCAATTTAAAAATTGTTTATCTTTATGAAAACAGTACTGAATATTAATATCAAATGAATGTGTTCGCAATGAAATTATTTTTTCCACCTCGGAAGCGAGTCGTGCAATGTTATCACGTGACAGCTAAAAATAGATCACTTTTTTACCTTATCAAAAAATCGAAAAGTGTAACACTACCCCGAAGTTCATCTATGTATGATACAATAATTCGATCGGCAATTAGATCATCTTTATTTGTAGTACTGCTAGAATCCGATTGTAAATCGCATAAAATGAATTTTGTCATTATTTATCGGAAACCCCCTTGACTTTTTCAATTTAAATGAAAATACTACGTATTTTAAATTACAAAAACAAAGCACAGGATTCTAGCAGCACTTTTTTAGCAGTTCAGGGTCATATGCTTTTGATATTTGCCATATTCAACTTTCATCATATTCGGGGTAGTGTAACTCTTTTGCCTTGTTTGTACACACTGACAAAGGAAAGGCCGGTGAAGCCACATAAAAGTCTATCTGCTTACCTTATAACACTCGCTAAAAATCTAAATATCCATGCCCGTATTATCCTGATTATATCAAATCTAACATTCATCGAAATCTTGTGTATCAGTATAAAATAAGTATAATTTCGGCATTGTTTACATGCATTCCAATGATTTGTCTCTCGACATTGATCTTCTCTATTAAACATGCATGTGACGTCATCAACGATAATGATACGTAATAGAAAAAAATCGAAAATATATTCAGTTAGAAGAGATTCTAGACACATTTTACGCATGTAGTTTTTATAATTACAACCAGAGATAAAGTAAAAATTGACATGTTTCTGATTAAAATATGACATCATACTGCTTATTGTGACGTCATATCAATCAGAGGAATTAAACTCAATTGATCGCTAAGAGTTGCCTTATTATATGCGCGTAATATGGTTGTATCATAAAGCACCTAAAGGCATCTCTATTCACAATAAAAACAAACGTGATATTCAAAAGATAGCCTATGTAATTTCATACATAAAGATAAAAATATGGCTTCAGTATCTTAATATCCATTTACAAGTTTAGAGAAAAAAAGACCAAATGTGAAATGCAGGAGGCAAAGTTAGTCAGCAATGTTTTATTAGAACATCATACAGCTATAATCTTGATTACGTTTGTACAGATTAGAGAGTTATTTTTAGACTTAGCAGGGGTATAAATCTATGTATCTTGGAATTTGTCATTCCTTAGTGTATATTTTAAATATTTCATTTTCTGATTCAATCATTCACTGATAGGGAAAACATGTGTGTTGATTTTAACTTTTCACTAAAATATTTGTTGTTCAAAATCTGATACCAATTCTCTTATTCAAATATTTTACCTCTTCAAATGACCCGTGTTGATTTAATAAATACCTGACATCAGAAACTTGCCTTTACGTTCTCGCATATCCGTCTATATTACCGTTAATAATCTTGATGTGTTAGATATATAAATGTACTTTTATTTTAATTATCCTTAATTACTTCCCTTGTAGCAAGGCTGATTTGTATTTTACTTTACTTTTATTTTCTCTGAAACAAGTATATGTATATAATTAATTATGTAAGTATCCTTTAATTTGTTTACAAAAGAGGGTACGTAAATGACGTAATAGATTTGTGTTTATTTACAATGTTTCCAGCTGTGATAATCCTTGAAAGGCATTACTGTCTATCCTGCTTATCTGGTTGGACCAAAGTTCCCTTAATGAGTACATAAAAAACATATATGTCAATCACAATGTTGACAAAAAACATGCCGAGGAAAGAATATCATGAACAGAGAGTTATTGCATTAGGACATGTTTCATATTCCAGTTAAATTTAATTATTCGTGTTCATTACTTATTTTGGCAATTCAGACATCCAAAAGAAACGCCAAATTATACACTGGTTAAACTTCACTATTCATATTCATATTGCAACCGTTACGTTGCAAATCAGTTTTCGATGAATAAGATCCACATCACATTTAAAAAGACTATCTTTTTTCATTATCCTAAACTAATTAAGTCTGAAAAAATGATACTCAAAGCAACCAAAAAGTTTCACATCTTGGGTTTAATAGAAAAAACCTCAAACAGTTTTGTAATGTTGAACTTTGATCATATTCTCTGCTTGTAGTGCATAATTACTAACTGGTATTTTTGTATATGAAAACGATGTTTCCATTGTATTGTGTGATGCATATAACAGTGAAATGAATTAATCTTACAAATCATACCTTCATTACGCAATTGTTTAAAGTATCCGCTCTAAAACATTAAAACATCCACATTGAAATTTAAAATAAATACTTCAAAAACACCAGTCTCCATTTATATACAAATATTATGAACGGCATTATATAATACACTAGGTATCGGCGAGTGTGCAATGATATATGTATATTTATTTCAGCAAGAGGCATTTATAGTCCAAAAATCATGATTGCGATTGATAAACGAAGATTGTAAATAAAGATTTTAAATGAAAAGGTAAAAGTAACACATACGTTTTCGGTCATATTAAGGGACTGAGATGACAATAAATGTTATACATGTATAATATACACATGGGGATGACAAATTCTAAGACATATAGAAATAATTCCCTACCAAGTGTAGAATTAAGGCCTTAACTACATGTAGAATTTGCAGCCCACATATAAATGTCAAACATAAACATTGGTAAGGAGGCACAATAATTTCATTATACATTTTTTTTTTATATTTGACGCATTGAGCAGTTCACTTCTTGCCGTATATGTCCTTCGTACGATATTTATAAGACAAAATTGACGGATGAAAAATGACATTTGTTTATCAACGTTATTGAACTATAGTTAGGGTATATCTAATTCTTGAGTAACGAGATTTGTTATGGGGCCCGTTTGTGTGACGGAAAACAAGTTATGGTGTATGCGTTTATTGGAAATCTATTAAAATGGTAAAATGCATCAGCAAAGGATCAAATATAGGGTGTAAAAAAGTGAATCCCTATTCTGGCTAGGAGGTTTTAAGTTAATGGTTGCAGCTTTATTCAGGCTGATTGGCCATGGCCTATTCAGTACTAATTTAAGCTTTCCTTATTCAGGAAACTCAGCTTTTATTCAGAGCTGAGCAAAGCAATGAAGCCCTCAAAATGATCAAATATAGGGTGTAAAAAAGTGAATCCCTATTCTGGATAGGAGGTTTTAAGTTACGTAATGGTTGCAGCTTTATTCAGGCTGATTGACCATGGCTTATTCAGTACTTATTTAATTTAAGCCCTCAAAATCATAAAAAATCAGCATTTATGTAGACAATAATTACCTAACAAACTAAGACGACATCTAACAATTTCGCAGTTTACACAGTGATTACAGAATTACATTGATAATAAATTGAGGTTGAATAGTTTAGTATGATATATGTCTTTAAAGTTGTTGGCAGTTTAGCCCCCCTCAGATCTCTTAATCAGGTTAAAGACCCAAATAATTTCATAGCGCGTTAGCTGATAATTGTAGCGCGTCATATAAATCGGTCAGCCTACTGCGCAAAATCCATACTATACTGTTTTTTAGATCCGTACAGCCGAGAACACGTACAATAGATAATTTTACAGTATCTAAACCGGGCCAAACAAACTGTATAAGTGTTGAATGTATACGAAATACAATGAATTCTAACAACTACGTTTCTGAAAATTACAACAGTTTTCAAGACCTCATGACTTTTTTTTAGCAAGCAAACCTATTTTCAGCTGTTGGAAAAAGTCCTAAAAAACGCTTTATATAGGACTTTCTCATGATTTTGTACCTGAGCATTTGCAGTGCTGTGTACAATTAAACACTATAATTAAACATCTCAGGAAATGTCTGACACAAAGAAAATGCAATTACTTAGTAAATAATTAACAAAATACATCTTGTCTAAATCATCAGTTTTATTGACTACCTTTAAGGCTAAATACACCAACAATTAGCTGTAAATAATATTTATATTAATATTTTCACCCAACGAACGTCAAATAAACATTTATATATCTAAAACAGTATAATCGAATCAACAGTTAAGAAATAGATAAATATCACTATTTGTCCATAAAACAAATCAAGCTACTAGGGTAGCAAGGGACAGTTTCGGATAAAGTACCCGTCAATATTTTTGTAAAATTGTACTTTAAGGCTTTTGAGTGTTGCTAAAATTCATGAAATGGTTTTTAATGATTATCATTATTTAGAGGAATGTCTCTTGTTAAAATTGATATGCAATATGTAGGCCCCATATGTAGGTACATGTGAATCAGAAGTAAAATGCGAAACCTGCGGCTATGACTGTTGTGTTGACTTTACACAGTGAAATTGCAAGTTACAGACGGGAGGTAAAATAACACGACAAGTAGGTGGATGGGACATTGTAAACTATACACCGGTAAGTTTCTGACATGTGATAGTGCAACATGCACGCGGAACGGAAGGTCAACCATTTGCAAGGAATTAGCTAGGGGAGGTCTAAAAAGCTGAAAAATCATGAAAAATTAGCAAAAAAATGAAAGTGTCAAAATCTCATAAAAACCAGTATGTAGAGAATTTTACAGGTTTTGACTAGTAATTTATTTTAGAAATAGGTGATTGGCCTTATAAAGAGTGAATTAAAGGTATTTGTGCTGAATGGGAACTGAGGAAATTCTAGTTACAGAGTTCCGAAGACATGCATCCCTTTGCTACAATGAATTGTATAAAAAAAACTGTCCCATGCCACCTGGACGTCCTTTTGACAATGCGTTTGTTTATTTTGCATGCGTTTCTTCTCATTGTTTCCAGCCAAAAAGGTATATGTCAATGTATATTAGCGAGAGCTTCGTACACATATGATTAAGGAAATCGAATGCAGTATACGTACTTGTTACTTTATTATGCCCCTCTTGTATAAAACAACTATCAAGGGATAACACCCCAAGAGATATACAATCTAAAATGCTTGCCCGGGGATCACGTTAGTCAATTGCACTTGCGTTTGAAGTTTCTCTGTAAATATCAATGTCATCCAACAAGCCATCCCTAAACATTTATGCACCTCAAGATTTACTCGGTTATGTTCTGAAGCGTACTTTTTTTAAAGAAAACAACAATTTTGTATGCTGCTGTTATAACCAAAAATGTTTCCCAGGCCTTCTTGCAGAATATTGTTCGTTATCACCACATGTCATTTTAAACTATGCTAAATATCCAGTGCATTACGATGTGTTAAATTATAACAATAATCAATCCTGATCCTCTCTTCTTGAATACTATTAACACAAACAAAACAAAACAAATTCATCTATTCAAGGTCGCTCATTTTATCAGGGCTTAAATACTTTTTAAGACACAATGTCACAAGATACTTCAAGAAGTCGATCATTTTTTTTCAAATAATCATAGTCCAGTGCACGCGATTAAAGTACCGCGCTTGTGAACCGCAGACCCCGGGTTCTAATCCGCTAGATCTTTTGTTTTTATTTACTGAATTAATTGCATATAACTCATCAAAGTTAAATCAGTTTATCAAAGTTAAATAATTCTGCCATTAAAATAATCCTTCAACCCTTGGGGACATTAACGCATATTAGATGGTCATCGCTTGCAGCTTGAACATGTAACGTCACAGACTCCCTGCAGTTCATCTTATCAGTCGCCGCTTTAAATTTTACCCACCCACCGACCCCTCCCTTTCATATTTTCAGTTGCCCTATTGAGTTTTATGTTATTTCAATTGACTACAATTTGATAGTTTAATTTTTCTGGCTCTGCATTTTAATTTTTTTCAGGATAAAGCTGCCACCATAAGAGTCTACCCTATCCATCACGCTGCCTGATCTGTGAGAGACAACTGCTGAGCTTGCCAGCGAATATACCAGCTTACCAGTAGTGCTCACGTGGACTTTAAATGGTTTATATAATATGTCTAAGTATTAGTGAATTGGGTATACATTTTTACGAGTGAACCGCTGGTCCCAAGGTTCACCTTGTACATGTATTCTGTATTAATTTTAATTTCGAGCAACCGTGGCCATAATTACTTAGTATCTCTTAATGCTTAAAAACAGGACTTTCTGCAGATTCCTAATTAAACTTCACGAATTGATATCCGCGTAATATTGCGAGAGGTACATCTTGCGGATTTCAAACACTCTCTTATTTCTTAGACACATGTAAACTAAACGGATCAATACTAAAACCTCGGCGTTAGCAATTTGATAATCAGTCAATTTGAAGCAAAACGGTTGAATCGCGGATTTAAGTTCTCATGTTAAAATAATGAATTTACAGTATTTCATTTATTTTGAGCTATTAAATCAAATACATGCGTTGCATGATGACTATTTATTTGCTATAAGGGCGAAAGATCCAATTCACTTTAACAATAGTGATTTTCATTAAAATTGTATATGAGTTAGAGTTACTCAAATATATTAGAATCAATAAAAAAATAACATAAACATCGAATAAGATTTTTAGTAGGAACCATTTTAAAAAACATAGTGTTACTTCTCTCTTTAAATTAAACACAATGGGGAAAAGCGTTCTTGTAAAAGAGAAAAACAACTTTAAAAAAAAATTCTGCAATAGATTTTCTATCCAAACTAAAATATGGCACTTAAGATGATTTTGAATTAATATCATTTAAAAACGGACCAAGCCATCGATTTCGTTTTGACGGGAGCATATGCCATTTGTGCGACTTGTCGTTATTTTTCTTCAATTTTTCATGAGAAGTACTAGCAAACTCTAAGGAAAGGTTTATGTACATTATTTAGAAGTTGATTAATGAAACAAAACAACTATCAGAGTATGTTAAACATTTGTGTATGATAAAACACTTCAAACCGTAGGCACAGGAGCGGTTTTACTCTATTTTCACTACAAGTATTGAACGGATTGCAATGTTCACTGGCTCAAATGTAGATTAACTTATGTAAATGGTGATAAGAAATTTGAACTAATATAAAACTCACCACAGCACTTGACGTCCCTTAAAGATATTTGTACATGATAAATAATGTTGAAAAGCATATTTCAGCATGTTAAATAACAGTGAGATCAGTCACTACTTCAGTCACTACTTGCGCTACATAAAGTGGGTATTAATTAGTATTGATGTGGTTGAACAGCTATATATTGCGTCATAAGCGATTTTCATTGATTTTTAGTGATTGTGACGTAATATTGAGATTTCAATGTTCGTGACAATCCCTCCCTTTAGCTGTATCTGCGCAACTGGAATTGGGTCCGTCGTCCATAAAACATCACTTTTTTCTGGATTCTACATTTATTTGTTTAAATGAATAAAAAAAAACACGACATCTTTTTAATGGCATGAAAAGAAAAAAAAATAGTATCGCCATATATGTTTTTAAAGATATTGGCCGGCGAACCAAGAGCATAATTTTGTATGGCCTAATAAACCACTTATAACGGTCATAATGTCATAATACATGTATTAAGATAAGGTCGAATTTTAAGAAGGGTATTGCCAATTTTGTCACATATTTAAAGAATGATATGAATATCAATACGTAATTGATGATATATGGACCGGGCAGGTTAATGAAAAAGAAATTATCTATTTATATAATTTAACCAAGAAAATGCTTCCTTTTTTGAACCATGTATACATGTATCATGAAAGTGACGACATTGCAGAAAAAATGCAAAAAAAAAAAAAAACCGCGTTAGTGGGTATATAGATCTTTTCTTCAATGATCCCGACCTTCATAACCAAAGGGTTTTATTGTTTATGTTTACATCTTTCTTTTAACGAATCATTAATTTGATTGTAAAAAGTAAGTGAAATTCACAAAATATATGTTACTGTTTATTAACACATAAGCGGACCATTGGTACTTGAACACCAGGGATCTCACCATACTAGCAATATGCAGTGGATTTCACTAGATAACACTGCCAAAATAAATACATTATTTCAATTCATGTATTTTGAAATGTTATTTTTTTTAATAATGTTTTAATTTATTAATTGAATTTTGTTTTAATTTTCATCTTTGTTATCTTTAATTTATATGTAAGTGCATCAAGGTGTAACATACATCCTCACATACATTATCATTTTTTTTTGTTTTTTGTTGAACAAACATTTTTTGTCACTTTGAAAGTCATGAGCGCTGGGGCAAAGGGAAAAAAATTACAATACATTTTAAAACCATTTTAGTTGTTACTTAAAAAATGATTTTTTTTAAAATCCCAGATTGGTACTGAAAAAGAAAGCCATACGTTGATAACAAAGAATGAACCGCCGTTTGACTATTTTTTTTTGTTACATGAGGCTCAAATTATATTTTCGGAATAGACCATATGCCTGCAGATTTTATTTTTTTATAATTCTGTTGATTTAGTTAAATTCTATTCTAGCCAATCACATGGCTAGCAATTTTCCCAGTCGCAAAAAAGCCGATGAGTTCCGAATAACATAGGCGATAGATGGATAATCAAAGCTGACAGGGCAATATGAGCCCACAAAATCATGTATCATATTATATGAAAAGCGCAGTTTGATGTAAGTATAATCCACATGATTGGATATAGAAAATGTTAATTTATATCTGAACAACCTGATATTCTTAATTTTTGATACGACCATTTTCATTTGAAATTATGTAAATATCACATCATTAACAATTTATATTCTAAAAAAAATGTATCATATTTTGATACCAAGATATCATATCGTTTATACAATATTGTACATTTAATATAAATTATCATATGATATGATACAATATTGTATTATTTGAAAAAAAAAATATACAATGTTGTGTACGAAATTATATTATATGCAAAAATGATTAGTGAATTTTCTTTAATGCACTTATTATTAGTTACTATTTGAAATAAATATTCATCATGACGTCATTTACAATAACATCCATTCACAAATTGGAGAAGGAAACGATATTAAATAACCACTAATATTTCAAGGAAATATGATTATACAATTTATTTGATTAGATTTCATTTATATATCTTTACAATGACTGCATGAAAAATACCAAATGTAGCATATACCTCTTAATTTTCTGATAAAGCACAATTAATGATCTATTGTATGAAGTGATTGTGTTTTAAGTATTACTTTTGTGCAAATTCTCAATGGCATGATTAAATTCTGTGTATTTTAACCGCATGCCGTTGCACCTCGGTCATTTCTCAATTCTGTAAAGCTTTTCATTTCATTGAATACTATGTCTCCCTCTTTTTGTGAAGAAGGGGGGAGGTAAAAAAATATATTAGTTTTGTTTTATTACTTTTTGTATTATAATTTTAAAAGTTAGCTCAAGTCGGTCCCTTGACTAAATATCATTATAAACAGCACTGTCAATCATGTAATAATCATAGATCGGAAGTTTCCAATTCATTTCCATGGACAATGAGGAAGAATTGGGTGCTATTTGAGTCTTTTGTGAGATATGGTGACTGATGCAGACCGATATCAAATGTGTTTATTGAATAATATTCTCTCATAATAAAACAGGTTTGAAAGATAAACACTTATCTTGATTACACGCATAATTTAAAACAAATAACGCTTGTACACTCTCTAAGCAATGATCAATCATTTGGTTTAAATGAATTTATAGGAAACTGCATCTTAAGCGAGTGCATACCTTGGCATAGGCATAATCATACGGCACAGTGTTCTTTATATAACATACGAACACTTGGAATATAGCCAAATCATTCCCCAGCGTGTCTTTACACGCATATGCTTAGGATTTGGAGATGGATTTCGAGTTAAAAGATGAAAGAACACTTTTTACATTGTAAAAAAAAAACTTAATAGTTTTAACTTAAAAGTATATATTTAAAACATGAGATCCAGTTCTGCACGCCTCACTTTTGCATGTTTGCAGAGGCTTAGTTACATCCACAAAACGTATTTGAGCTATACAATTTAAAGGACACAGCTCAAATGTGTAAACTTACACTTGAAATACAGCTTGACAATTCAATGGGGAAAGAAAAATCTAGTTTAAATTCAATTGTATATTGAACGATGACTAATATCCCACATTCACACACAATTTGTTTAATTTTAGCCATATCGGGAATGACAACAATTTAACCCATGGGTTGATGATATCGCTTTTGTTGCATCAGAATCAACTGTGCAACAACCATACAGGCCTATATCTTTCATTCTTGTTTGAATGTTTGAATGTATCTAAGAACCATGGATCTGACTTTATTTTTATGGATATTTTAGACAGTGATCAATCCAAGAATTGTTCATATCACATAAGTACAATATTTTAAGAAATAGTACACATAGAGTGTCAAAGCAGAAAACAAGCTTGTTATTTAAAACATAAATTGTAAAAAGTTAAAGCATTGAATTTTTACTTTTAAAGATGCGGTCTTATATCTGCAACATTGTGCACACACCGTTGCACTTATAAAACCACATTTAAAAAAAAAATAACGATTTGATGATTTGATATTTTTACAAACCTTTATTTCCAATTATGAATAATCTTACGATTAAATATATAATATATTATTTATAATATTAACGAAAGAGCAATTTGAACAGCCGAACTATGCTGACAAAAACAGTGAACAGCGCTTTAAATTCTAATTACTGAATTCGATTTTTTATTCTGTTAACCGATGGATATAACCTTAGCGATGTTAATAAATGTATAAGTTGGATCCTTTTCACTGTTAACAAATATGACTAAGGTCTTCTGTTTCCAACGGAAGACCCTATTGTTATTGCTTTGTTTCTTTTTCCCTATTATTAAGGTCTTCCGTTTCCAACGGAAGACCTTATAGTTTTCGTACAGTTTCTTCTTCTTATTTTTTCCCCCATAAATTTTGTGCACGCGATTTATCAAAAACTATCCAACCGATTTGCAAAATTTTTTTTCACAGATGATTGGAAGTGATCTGAAGTTATTTTATTTTTAATATTTTTGCCGTCGTCACTTCTGGTACCGATTTATCGCTGGTTTTGTAACTTTTACGCCCCATTTTGTGCACGTTTCTCCTAACAAAGTATCAGAGATATGAATATGAAATTTTCAGGATAGGTAGACCATAGTCTGAAGTTGTGCCTATTGTTTTTGTGTTACGCCAGTGGCGCCATTCTTAAGAGTTCGTTATGGCTCGAAAATTGGGTACAAATTTTTTTCATTTTTTTTGTACACACGACTTCTCTGAGATGACTCGATAGATTTTCTTGAAATTTTCCGGAGTGACAGAAAAAATTTACCTCTCGATTATCCATTTTTCATTTTTTCAAAGTTCATTTCCTGTCGTCCATTATCTGTCCCGCGACAAAAAGCTTGTGACATTAAGATCCCAAAAATGATAAGGACTTGAGTATTCAGACTTTATAGGATTATAGATCAATACTTGTAGATGTCTTTAAGCTATTTTGTTTTGTCTGTCATAACTTGCAGTCGTCACCGGAAGCACTTCAAAATTATTTTTTTCTTTCGCATTAAATTCGTTTCATATAGAAATTAAAATAAGTAAAAATCCTTATATATGTCATGTATCCGATGTTAATTAAAGCAAAAATTATACTTCCGGTTATATATCTCAAATATATCATAAAGCGTTTTTTAAGTAAATGTTTTACCCACGAGATCTCAGAAAGTAAAGTGATCAATACACGAAACTTATATTGATAATAGGCATTCAATAGAAAATGCGTTAATTCGCTTTCATTTTGTCAACCGTCATTTCCGGTCCTCACCGGAAGGGTTTAAACAAATCAAGCTGTTTGAAAGTTTAACTGTTTTTCTTTGATAATTTTAGTAAAATTGACAAAATAATAAAGTACAAGTGTTTAATGTTCAAGAAATATTAACTTTTCCGTTTGTCCGTTTCCTGTCAAGAGACAAAAAACAATGACACCACGAGATCTAAAAAACGGTGATGACTTCAACAACCAAACTCTGTGGGATGATAGCTCTAAGTATGTATCCGTGTTTACATTATTTTGTTTGAATTGTCGTCACTTCCGGTCGTCACCGGAAGCACTTAAATTGTTTTCCTTATTTTTTTTTTTACATGGAATGAATAACGGTATATCATTACACGATCTAACATTTGTAAAATAAAACATATCCTACTTCCGGTGAGTTATATCAAATATCTTAGGTACCTATCTTTTTTACAAATTTGATACCCGAGAGATTTTAGTCACTGTAAGTGATTGAAACACGAACTTTTACGAATGATAGACAATTGATTGAAGATGTGTTTAACGGGTTTTCTTTTGTCAACCGTCACTTCCTGTACTCACCAGAAAAGTTTATACAATTCATGTTTTTAACAAGTTTAACTGATTGTCTTTGGTGTTTCATCTGGCATGATAAACAGTGATGTAAACGAGGCAAATGTATAAAAAAAACCAGCTTTTATTTTCATCAATCACTTTCGTTCGTCCGTTTCCTGTCTCGAGACAAAACATACCTAGTTTCACCAGGATCTCAGATTTGGTAGCGAGTATTAATATTTCATTGTATCATATAAAACAAATCGGACGGAAGACCTACTCGTTAATCGTAACGAGATCTAGTTATAATTTTTTTTCTTCCTATTTTTATGCACGCGATTTCTCAGAAACTGCTCGGCCAATCTCAATCAAATTTTCAGATATGATAGATATTAGTCTGAACCTGATTGGAAATATTTTGTATTGGTGATGTCATATCCGTTTTTTAGATATTGAGATTTTTCTGATTTTTATATGGGTATTTTGTCTTTTGACGTTCTCCTAAAGTATAAAAGATATTAAGCTCAAATTTCTACGGTTGGTAATTTTATTTTTAATTTTGTAAACCGATGGATATAGCCTTTCAAGTGATAATAAATAACTAGATTAGATTCATTCAACTGTTAATCAATGAAACGTTGGCACCGTAGGTATAATATCAGGTTTAGATTAAGTTTAAAGTTGCAAGAAGATGTCAATCATTTTCCTCGAGAAATACTGATTGGTATTGTATTCACAGGCACCAGATCTGATGATTTGGTCTTCTGTGATATTCGTTAATATCACTCAATCAATCAATGCAATTAAATAGGAGGACAGAAATTATTGATAAGTCATAAACATCTCTAATATATGCATGGACATGAAACATTCTGAGGGTATTCGCTCTAAAACCATTTAAATAAAAAAAATATTACCACTAAACAAGTCTCTGTTCATATAAAAAGATAATGAGCTGCATTTTATAGAAGACCAGGAAGGTAAAGATGGATGTTTTTTTTTTAAATCAATACGACATTTATAGTCGTAATATTATGAATGAGATTGATAAAGGAAGAATGTAAACAAAGATTTTAAATGAGAAAAAAAATAACAATCACGTTTTCCATCACTGTGAGTAATTGGAGATGAAAATAAGTCATAAACATCTCTAATATATGCATGGACATGAAACATTGCTAGATACATAGAAATAAGACCCCTACCAGGTGTAGACTTCAGGCCCTGACTAGATCTCATAGACCAACCGCACATAAATGTCAAACATAAACATTTATAAGGAAGCACAGTCATATCATTATACCTTCGTTTTATCTTTGCTGCAATGCACAGTTCATGGAGAGAAATTCAATTTTCAACATCTTACCGTGTATGTCCGTCATAAATTATTTATAAGAGGAAATTGACGGATGAAAAATTCCATTTGTTTATCAACGTTACTGAAATATAGTTAGAGCATATCTAATTTTTGAGTCAAGAGATTTGTTACGGGGTTCGTTTCGTTTGAAGGAAAACAAGTTATGGTGTATGAATTTAATAGAAGTCTATCAAATGAAAGATTTAAAATAACTGAAGCCTTTTTCTGGCTAGGAAAGTTATGATAGTAGTCACAGCCTTATTCAGAGCTGAGTATAGCAACAAATCCCTCACAATGAAAATAATCAGAATTTCAATAGACAGAGATCCCGTGACAAACATAAAGCGACGGCTAAAAAATTTCGGAATTTAAACAATTAAAGAAAGATGATTACAAAATTACATTAATAATAAAAGTCTCTTGCATATTGTACATAAAAAGAAAAGTCCATAACAGATTTATTGACTTTGAATAGTTTTGTATGATATATATATCTAAAGCCGCGGTCAATTTAGCCCCCCTCAGTCCTCTCAATCATGATATATACCCGTCTTGAGGCATAGCGCGTTTGCCGATTGAAGCGCTTTGTACGAATCAGTCAGCCTATCGCGCAAAACCCTTACTCTACTGGTTTTTTAAGATCAATACGGTCAAGAAAAGGTACAGTGAATACATTTAGAAAATCTAAGCTGTGCCAAACGAACCGTATACATGTTGAATGTGTATGAATGTATATGAAATACAATGGATTCTACGTTTCTAAAAATTACTACTGTTTTCAAGACATCATTCGCTGGTTGATAAAATCTTTTCTGAGGAAGCAGACCTAATTAAACCTGTAGGGAAAAAAATGCAAAATGCCGCAGACTTTCTCCTGATGTTGTGTGCTGTGAACAATAAAACACTGTAAACCATTAATGAAATGCCTTTTGTACACAGTGTTATAGTGACCCAACAAGTGAATGGGGTGGTAGCATACCTTTAATTAAGTAGGAGGCTGAAACTTTGGCATGCCTTTTCTTGTATAAAACAATTACCTGGGGACTAGAAGATCCAAAAAGCCCAAGGGTCAAGTTGGCTTATCATATATCACTGAGGTGGCATGGGACAGGTTTTTTTTTTTTTATACAATTCATTGTAGCCAGGTAATGTATGTCTTTGGAACTCTGTAACTAGAATTTCCTCAGTTCCCATTCAGCTTAAATACCTCTAATTCACTCATTATCAAGCCAGTCACCAATTTCTGAAGAAAATTAGTAGTCAAAACCTGTAAAATGTCCTACATACTGGTTTATCTGAGATGTTGACCCTTTCATATTTTGCCCATGAACTCTGGAACCCATTCTCTTAGTAGTGAGCGGCCACTGCGCTAACCACTGGGCCATAAAGGCAAGACAAAAATAATCTTGCTTTTGATGATGAAGGAAAACTAGCGCGCTGGTCGCTCACTACACGGTCGTTTGAAATACAGGTGGAAAGCAGTTAAACGACAAATTGAGAGGATCGAAACGACACACATTGCATAGATATTTACATATCATAAGCACAAACATTGCAATAACTCTCAAATTGACATATACCTGCTTTATGAAACTGTCTATATCGATCTTTTTTTTCAAATTATCACGTGGTTAAAGTATCGCGCTTGTAGACCGTAGATCCCGAATTCTTATCCGCTGGGTCTTATGTTCTTATCTACTGAATTAAATTTGAGACACTCATACTTTGTTTCATCAAATTGCTTATTTTTTGCCTATTTGACTTATATAATACTTCATTATGTATCCATTCTGCTTCTCTTTACTACCCGCTATCCTGCTATCTGCTCGTTTTCCTGTGAGTTGAAAAACTATTTCAAGTTATTTAGGCACCTTAAAACGATTTTAATACAGTCACATCTGCTGATACTGCCACCTTTAATCAGCGGCCACTTCCCACGAACTGCCACTTTCAATCCCGCCTGTTTAGTGTTTCACTATATATTAACTCAATTAAGCGGTCGCCAATCTAACGCGGCCTGTGCCCATTGCTTTTTAGGTTGTTTATATGCTTTCCCCGTAAGTCTTACACAAATTCTGTCTTCACTCTTCTTTGGTTGCATCATTTGCATTTGATCATAAAATCAGTGAGTTAGTTGTTCATGCATGGTTTTCTTTAGGTCTGTGTAACCCAGTCACCAGGGCAGACACCTATTGGGAAGATAAATGGATTTGATATAAGGACAGTTGTTTTAAGATTTAAAGCAGTTTCTAAGAAAAACAAGTTAGCCTATCATATACTTACTCAATCTATTAATCTATATAAAGCTACAAATTTGCACTAGGCCTAGCTACTCTAACTCTGACTATGCGAGTAGAACATGAATTCTTTGATTTAAGTAATAAAAATGTAAATCATATAAAATGTACTTATACACTATGTAATGATAATTTCCTAAATTTGGCGTTGTTTAAATACATTTCAAATTCAAATTATTTGCTCATGCATCACAACGATGTCAATAACGAGCGTTTTGCTTGATTCGACACCCCGCATTGTCATAGGGACGGCCTTATACTGTTAAACTCATTATAAAAGATCACAGTCTTTCGTTTTATATTCCAATAACTGTTTAAACTGCCATTCAACGAATATGTTTTCATTACTTCACTTACTTTTCAAAAACGTGCTCATGATCATGCAAATGGTGCATGCAGTGGCCTTGGGTGTTGAGACTCGATTCATTCACTTATATTCGTCCTCTGTTTAGCCGTGGATTTTCCAAAAGTAAACACTCCATTGACAATGTTTCTTTTTCCTTGTGCACAGCCTTATTCCCTTATTTTCATTCATTTTACCATGGCCATCTCGGTGATGGCAGACAACATGGCAGCATCGAATGTAAAATTGGCGGCTAGCTATTGATCGACCAATCAGCGCGCGCGTAGCTTAACATTGAAACAAAAGTAAAAGTAGAAACAAACACTGAACAGCAAAACGTTACGGAAAACTCTTCAATCTACATGATTCAGCATCAAGCGGTTTAGATACTCAAATCCAAGTTGACTGATATTTGAACGTAGAGAAAAAGAATATAGCATAACAAAAGAACAGACAGGTTGGTGTTCACGTAATACGTGGGGTCTAGGGGGGGGGTCATTATTAAGCGATTAAAGTTTATCTTATTTTCGTAATAATAAACATTTTTATCGAGAATATCTTAGAATAAAACTTAAATCCGAAAATATTAATTAGATTTATTTTTTCTCTATACAAATATACACAAATTATAAAAGCAATTCATTATAATTGACAGTCTTAAATTTGTGCTGAATGTGTATGAAATTGTATAAGTCTTATTTCTGATAAAGCTTTGCCAAGCTCATGAAGTAAAAAAAAAACAGAGAAAAAAGAAAAAATGTTTGTGATAAACTTCTGACAAATTTTTAGGTGTTTGCCAAAAGTTTGCCACTTCTGGCAAAGAAGCTGCAAACATAATTGGGTGTCTGGTAAACTTCTGGCAAAATATAAGAGGTTTACCAGAAGTTCGCTACTACTGGCAAAGATCGGCAAACAAGTTCTAAAGTTTTCTGGTAAACTAATCCGTTTGCCGAAAAGGACGAGTGCACATATGGGCCCCGGTAAAAAGTGAAAAAAATAAAGAATCAAATTGAGCGTAATTGTTTACTTACATCACCTATTGATACCCAATCCATAAGAGTCAACATGTTTTAGTGCTGAATTTACTGTATATCAAAAGCACGAAGCCTTACAACATAGGAGGGGTCAGCCGACATTGTGATTTTGTATAGTAAATCGAGGACGGGCATTCAATTCAAAGCCTTTGTTTACTGTCAGCCTAACCGAGTAAAAACTTATGGAAAAGACAAAATATGCATTATACGTATAGAAAACTCTTGTGAAAATAAGAAGTTTGTACTCGATTAGGCTGGTACTTAAAAAAACGAAAATGTACGAAAATTTCAAGGTTTTTCTTATAGCAAGGTAGAGCTATTACCTGTGTGACCTATGTTGAACCCACGCATGGAATAAATTATGTTGAATAGTCACATGGGTTCTATCCAGGTAGACCATTGTCAAATGTGCTCACTGCAAAACACTGACACGTTCAAATCGCTTTCCATCGACTTTGTATGGTCTATTTTTTGTGTTTATTTAATTCAGTATTGTAGATTAGTATCGCATTTAAATAATTGTCTCGTGATTTTTTGGTTCAGGTTGTATATTTCGTAGAAAATTACCATTCAAACTTTTATATATTTAGGGTTTTTGTTTTTGTCATTATTGACAAAGGTAAGTCGATAAAGTAAAGGGAAATAACACTGATTTTCTACAGAATTCTCTACGGAGAAAAAAACCATGCCAAAACATTATTGTTGCATTGTTTGTGAAAAACAGGTGCCCCCTAAAGGGCGTAGGCCCTTGAATGTTGGAAAAAATGGAACTTTAAGGGAGAATCTCTCAGTACTGCTTGGGCGACGAGTAGGCGAAAATGACTGTATCTGTGGTAAGTGTTATATACGGAAAAGCTAGAGAGAAATTCCAAATCAGAGAATTCTGGGGAAAACGTTAAAGCCACAGCATTCTACCTCGGAACAAAATCAAACCGGTACTGTGCCATATGTGGGATTAAAAGGAAACAACGATGCAGAATATCTCAATAATGCCGCTCCGATTTCTTTTTAAAACACAATATCTTGTTTTACGACAATGCACGTTCCTGTCCTTCTCATTTGTCGGGTAATTCCATAAAAAATCAGAATTCCAAAAGTACTCTTTCAGACTAACACGTAGGTCGTTCCCAATGTCAAACAATGCTCTTTTGCAACAACTGTCAAAATGTAGAGAATTGCTACTTAAGAAAGAGTGTATAAGAATTGACTTTGATAACCCCGATTTTTTAAACGATGAAGATTACATTAATCTTACCGGCATTTCAAGAGATCAATTCAATACTATTTGCACTTTGGTTGAGAAAAACTCAAGAAAAAGAAAACATTCCAATAGAAATGCAATAGGGATTGTGTTAACCAAATTGAGAACAGGTCTTTCGAGCAGTATTTTGAAAACTTTATTTAATATTAGTTGCTGTAAGTATGTATGCCGCATAGTGAAACGTGCAAGGGAAGCAGTAATGCAACATGTGCCAAAATACATCGGTTTTGACCACATTTCTAGAGATGATGTAATTTCAAAACACACGACTACATTTGCACGTGAATTATTAGCATGCGGAAGTAACAATACTGCCATCTTGTTAATTGATGGAACATATATTTATATTCAGAAAAGTTCTAAGTACACGTTCCAAAGAAAATCCTACAGTATCTATAAAGGCCGTCCCTTAGTAAAGCCTATGATGATTGTCACTTCCGATGGCTATATATTGGACATTCTAGGTCCCTTCCTAGCTGACGGAAAAAACAACGACGCCGCAATTTTAAACCAGCATTTCCGTAAAGGTGAAGGGTTGTTGAAATGGGCCGAAGAAAATGATATTTTAGTTTTAGATCGTGGGTTTAGGGACTCCTTAGATATGATCGAAACTGTAGGTTTAAAATCAGTCCTTTTTTCTTACACAAGGGAAGAAAACAACATTCAACAAAGGAAGCCAACTTGTCACGTTTAGTTACTAAAATCAGGTGGGCGGTTGAGTCTGCTAATGGTAGACTAAAAACGTGGAAGTTTTTGGCAAACGTAGTGACCAATACCCAAGTTCCCTTCATTGGGGACTACGTTAGAATTGTTGCTTCCCTTATAAACGCTTTTAGACCACCGCTATCTAAAAATTCCCCAACAGATTCCACTGTGGCAAAAAGAATGTTGGAAAAATCAAAAATTGAAGTTAACCCATTAAAATGTTTATTCATTAAAGATAATGGAAGAAGAACTGCCGTAAAAATGTGTGAAATTGATGCTGCTGAGGCTTTGCAAGATTGTCCTGTTTTAACTGAAGGGTATCTGCGTTCGCTAACTTTTGATGTCTATCAGTTAAAACAGGCTCTTTCATATTCCTCTGAACATGTAAGTGAAGATGGTGGATATGAAATATTTGTTGGAAAACATAATTCAGATATTTTGCAAGCCAAAATCTAGTCTAGGCATGTCTCCTCCAAGTCTTATTATCTCTGGATCAGGCCTGCCCCCCCCCCCACTTTTACCCGCAGCAACACATTTTTTTAAATTCACATATAAAGAAATGATTTTTAATGGAGTTGCCCCCCCCCCCCCCACTTTTTTGGAAGTATGTAAAAAATTGTTACGAAAATAACGAAATGAGGAGTCAAAATGTAGTTACCTATCTTTTTTTTCAAATACTTTTTTTTCTTTCTCCAGCGTTTGCATTATCAAAGTAATAAATCATGTGCCATTTTCTCAATTTTTTAAATATTTTATTTCTTAGAGTGTCCAAAAAGTTCATTAAAATTTACCCCCCCCCCCCCTAATACACAAACAAATACATAAACCATCAAATGTTCTTTTTAACTAAGAGTCCTCGCCATGCAATTTTTTATGATTTAAAAAAAATAAATGCAGTCATATTGTTTGCAAGAGCTGCAAAAACATAATAAGTTATATGCCAAATTGTATAATTTCTTCCAAAATCTAGCTTTATTCATGTTGTTCTACTGGTAATATTTTAGGCATTAACTATTACATGTATGACGTATACATTTGCTCTAGGAAATTAATTTAATTGAAATATCAAAACATTTCGTCAGCAAAATAGCATTTGAATGTATCTGATTTTCTGATAAACGAAAGAACAAAGAGAGAACTGAACTGAACTTTTTTTATTATACAACGATTGATAAACAAGTTCTACAACTTATATTAATATCTCTCGTTGGCACGGATCTTAGCGCGAGGGGGTCATTGGTGTCGGAAGAAGCCGGAGTACCCGGAGAGAACCCACGTGTCCAAGCGGGCGACCGCCATACCCTATCACATACTACCTCTGTCGATCACGGGGATCAAACTCGGGTCGCAGCGGTGAAAAGCGAGTGCATTGTCCACTACGCTACATGGACACCTTGATATGTTCTACATAAAAACGGCACTGAAAAAGGGCCCATTCACTATAGCTTAAGTGCACTCGTCCTTTGCGGCAAGTTTGCCTCAAATTTGCCGCAAACAATTCATTTTGGTAAGGGTTTTCTACAACTTTCAACAGTTGCATTAGATCCGATCAAATGCATTTCAGATATCTGATTGGACAAAAAAAAATGTTTAAACAGTGAATCAGTTTTACTTCATAATTATTAAAGTAACATAATGTATTTTAATTGAATTTGCTTTCTGATTACTTTCTGAAAACACCAAAGAGTTTTTTCTCCTACTTTCAATTTTAAATTTCGTTTTTTTAGGTATCACCTCAAATCGTAGCCGGACATACTCATACCCAGGTCATTCCGTACACAGAATTCAAATTAATTATCAAAATAAAAAAAAAATTAAGTTACCACCAATAACTAATTCAATAAAAACACAAAATAATCAAAACTTAATTTTGTCCTAATCTTTGACAGGCACATTGTGAAATATTTCCCCATTCTACCCCCCCCCCCCCTCCCTCAAATGTGTAAACCATTCGTATATGATTAAAAAATACGATAAATGTTCAAAGTACTCCCAAACCGCCATAAAAATAAAAGCAAATAGGGAAATTATTTGGAGTAATATGCATTATAAATACTTAAAAATTATTTATAATAGGAAGTACTGATCAGCATTCACAATCACAAATATGCATTGAACACTAAATGTAAGACATTTGTCAGACAAACTCAGATTAAATTTTACACTCGGTATGTACAATATAAATGAAGGACATCATTTGCACCTTACGATGTGAATTAGCTAGGGTACTATCTCAATTCTCTAGTTTTAATGCACAAGTCAATCATTGAATGTTTAATAAGTTGGTGTTTGGATGACAAATTTTAGGGAATTTAGGGACCAATAATAATCTTTATATCTGTCCATACAAGTGAAATATTTTAAAGATAAATGAATTTTCTTATCTTAAAAAATATACGTCATTACTCTTTAATTCATGTTTTATGCATACATTTGAAATAAGGGAGTAAAAAGTTAAAATACTTCATGCTGAGAAATTATCCAGAGATCTGCTATGTAGATACTACATGTATATGCAGCCAGGTATCATCCAATATATGTATAAATTACTTCAGACAAGACAATTAGACATCAAAATAATACACATGTATATTGATAGAATCAAAATAACAATAACAACAAAAATGCAGCTAAAATCTGTCCCAAGATTTTTTGCTTCATTATTAGTTATTCATAAATACCTTTGCTAGGCAAGGGTGTGTGATCTGCAGGAGCGGCGCGGATCAGAAACCCTTGGCTTACAAAGATGAAATATTTCAGGGTTTAAACAATATTTGTTTACATACCAGAATGGAAATTTGTTTACAGGTTTTTATACCCGGTATTTGAATTCCCCCTCTCTCTTTCTCTCTCTCTCTCTGACTTGTTCGGCTAAAAAAAGCGGCTGTTAAAATAAAAATCTATGGATATTTGTAAAGCAAATAATAAAAAATAAGATCTTGATGATAGCATTTGAAAATTGTGTGAGGTGTTCCAAAAAACTTCCAAATGAAAAAAAGGATAATTAAAATCTCCATAAGAAGTCAGTTTTTCGTTCCTGTGAAAAAAAGCGATGAAGTTTTAATTAATGAAGGATTTCAATTGTATTTCTTTTAGCTGTGTATGTTTCCATAAAAATTGTCAACATGTGATGGAACAGTAGCTTGGGACAGACTATAGTCTATAGCATATCAGTGCTTGTATATGAAATGACAGGCCAGAGGTAATGAAAGGGCATATATCTATAATTAGCCCAACTGCTATTGGCTTCGCCCTCCAAACGGTTACACCGTAAAACACATTATTAAGAAGATAGCTATGTAATTTGGTACACTTTTTAGATAAAAATATGGCTTCAGTATCTTTTGTACGTATTAGAGAGTAATTTTTAGACTTGGTAGGGGACTTTATTCTATGTATCTAGCAATTTGTCCTTCCTAAGTGTATATTTTAAATAGTTCATTTTCTTATTCAATCACTCACTGTGAGGAAAAACATGACTGTTGATTTTAACTTTTTATCTTTTTTAAATGTTTGTTGTTGAACGTCTTCTATCAATTACGTTATTTAAAATATTTTACCACTACAAATGACCCGTGTTGATTTAATAAACACCTGTCCTCACACATTTGCCGTTAACTTCCTATCTATCCGTCTATATTACCGTAAATAATCTTTACAGATGTGTTTGATATAAAAGTGTATTTTCATTTTAATTATCCTAATTCCTTTCTTGCAGCACGAGTGATTTTTATTTTACATAGTTTTCTCTGAAACAAGTACAGTGGAGCCTCACTTATCCGGACACTTTTGTCCCCAGGCCAAATCGTCCGGATAGGTGAAGCGTCCGGATATCTGAATTGTGATATTTCCCTTTAATATTTATGGAAACATAACTCATAAATTAATAATACAATTAAATTTGATAGCCATAAGCACTACAAAAAAAGTTTTTTTTTTTTTTTAAATTAACAAAACAAAATATTGTTAAAACATTATTTAAGGTATGATTTTTCCACAGGAAACCAAGCACTACATTCTACAAGGCAACACATGTACATGTACATAACAATCACTGTATTAAACCGATAATTTTATTACATTCGCATAACAAAGCGAAGAGAAGAAAGTCGGTGTTCCACTTTACGCTGACAAATATTTTTCTTCAAGCTAGCGGTGATCGCAACTCTCGCTCTCTTGGCCGGTGGTGTTGACATGTTTGAAGCTGCTCAACATTTGATGTTTGAAAATGGGTGAAAATCTGTATATATTCCCTTATTGATAATTGTCCAAGCTATTTTTTCATTGACAGAACTTACCCAAGCTAATTTTACGTATCCATCTTTCTATAGAGTTAATTGCACCCAAGCGATATTTACAAGTAGCGTGAACACTCATCCACGCCATGTTTGGCATAAATTATTATTACACTGTTAATTGAACACACGCTATAAAATTAATGTCGATACCCTGAACATCCCAAGCGGTCTTAATAACTATCGTAAACAGAACTCAAATTATCAAATATTTCATTTCAATTACGTTTTAAAATGAATAGGCGTACGAACGATCTAATCACACTACGATTAATAGAATTTTAATTCAATCAATTGATGACTTTTTTAAACACAAATTAAACAATTTTCATGACATTTTAATCCAACAATAACAGTTCATACGTTAAATGGCGACAATTAAACATGTCGCATCCATGATTATCGTAATATCCTCGGGCGAGTACATAGCGTGACACAGGTGACCCCGATTACCGGACGAAGGCGTTGTTTAAAACCAACAACCAGTGTCAGATGTTTTTACACCAATTTGCACTTGCGCATAAACAACTTTTGTGCCCCCGAACACTTAAATGTGACCGTCCGGTTAAATGAGGTAAAATTTAAAGGAAAACTGTATTACGTGGTAAAATTTGACCGTCCGGATCCGGAACGCGGAATTCCGGATAAACGAGACAAATTATTGTGTAAAAATTCCGTTCCCAATAAAAATCGACCGGAAAGTGAAGCGTCCGGATATCTGGCGTCCGGATATCTGAGGCTCCACTGTATATGTAAATATCCTTTTATTTGTTTAATAAGAGGGTACGTAAATGACGTAATAGATTTCTGTTTACTTACAATGTTTCAAGCTGTGATAATCCCTGAAAGGCATTACTGTCGAATCTACTTATCTGGTTGACACTAAGGTCCCTTAATGAGTTCATAAAAAACATATATGTTAATCACAATGTTGACAAAGAACATGCTAGAGGAAAAAAATATCAAAGACAGAGAGTTATTGCATTAAGAAATGTTTCATTATCCAGTTAAAGTTATTTATTCGTGTTTATAACTTATGTTTGCAATTTAGACATCCAAAAACAATGCAACATTATACCCTGGTTAAACTTCAATATTCATATTCACATTGATACCTTTAGGTTGCAAGACAGTTTTTGATGAATTACATCCATATCACATTAAAAAGACTATCTATTTTCATTATCCTAAATTAATTAAGTCTGACATTTATAACAAAGTAAAACAAAAGCCTCATATCTTGGGTTAAATAGAAAAAAAAACCCTCTTAAAACAATTGTGGTAATCCTCAAAAACCTAAAACTGTATATGAAAACGATGCTTCTATTGTATTGTGTGATGCATATATCACTGAAACGAATTATTCTTACAAACCACACCTTCATTGCTTAATTGTTTGAAGTATCCGCTCTAAAACATTAAAACATCCACATTGAAATTTAAAATAAATACTTCAAAAAACACCAGTCTCCATTTATATACAAAGATTATGAACGGCATTATATAATACACTAGGTGTCGGCGAGTGTGTAAAGATATATATATATTTATTTCAGCAAGAGGCATTTATAGTCGTAAAATCATGATTGCGATTGACAAACGAAGATTGTAAATAAAGATTTTAAACAAAAAGTAAAAGTAACACACCCGTTTTCCGTCATATTGAGTGCTTGGAGATGACAATGAATTTCATACATGTATAATATGCACATGGGAATGACAAATTGTAAGTTAAATAGAAATAAGACCCCTATCAAGTGTAGAATTAAGGCTTTGACTAAATGTAGAATTTGCAGTCCACATATAAATGTCAAACATAAGCATTGGTCAGGAGGCACAATCATTTTATTATAGATTTTTTTTTCTCTTTGACGCATTGAGCAGTTCATATAAAGAAATGCAATTTTCAACTTCTAACCGTATATATCCTTCGTACGTTATTTATAAAACAAAATTTACGGATGAAAAATGTCATTTGTTTATCAACGTTATTGAACTATAGTTAGGGTATACAGTGGGGCCTCAGATATCCGGACGCCAGATAACCGGACGCTTCAGTTTATGGACGATTTTATTTGGGAACATATTTTTTTATACGTTATTTTGTCTCATTTATCCGGAATTCCGCGCTCCGGTTCCGGACAGTCTGTTTTACCACAAAACACTGATTTACTACTAATCTTGCTTCATTTAACCGGACGGTAAAATTTAATGATACCCTACTCAGTACAAAAGATTACCCCTGTCAATTAAGTTTCACACCTTTTTTACGTGCTAGACCCTCATGAGTAGCTTGTATAAACACACTGACTTCCCAAATAACTTTCAAAAATTGGAAAATTGCGCATAACAGTGTATCACACACATATCACACTTGGAAAATAATAATTTAGCTATGTATACAAATACATTATCATTCATGACAACAATAGACACATTTCAGATATCCGGACGCTTCACCTATCCGGACGATTGGACTTGGGAACAAAAGCGTCCGGATAACTGAGGCTCCACTGTATCTAATTCTTGAGTCAAGAGATTTGTTACGGGGCCCGTTTGTGTGACGGAAACTAATTATGGTGTATGAGTTTATTGGAATCAAAATGCATCAGCAAAGGATCAAATATAGGGTGTAAAAAAGTGAATCCCTATTCTGGCTAGAAGGTTTTAAGTTAATGGTTGCAGCTTTATTCAGGCTGATTGACCATGGCTTATTCAGGACTTATTTAAGCGTTCCTTATTCAGGAAACCCAGCTTTTATTCAAAACTGAGCAAAGCAATGAAGCCCTCAAAGTCTTAAAAATCAGCATTTATATAGACAATAATTACGTAACAAACTAAGACGACATCTAACAATTTCGCAATTTACACAATGATTACAGAACAACATTGAAAATAAAGTTTCGATTATATTGTTCATAAAAAGAAGTCCATAACATATGTATTGAGGTTAAATAGTTTAGTATGATATATGTCTTTAAAGTTGTGGGCAGATCTCTTAATCATGTTAAAGACCCAAATAATGTCATAGCGCGTTCGCTGAAAATTGTAGCACGTCATACAAATCGGTCAGCCTACTGCGCAAAATCCATATTCTACTGTTTTAAAGATCCGTACGGTCGAGAACACGTACAATAGATAATTTTACAATATATAAACCGCGGGGCCAAACGAACTGTATAAATGTTGAATGTATACAAAATACAATGAATTCTAACAACTACGTTTCTGAAAATTACTACAGTTTTCAAGACCTCATGACTTTTTTTTAACAAGCAAACTTTTATATAGGACTTTCTCCTGATTTTGTATCTGAACATTTGCAGTGCTGTGCACAATACAACACTGTAAATAAACCTCTCAGGAAATGCCTGACAACAAGAAAATGCAATTACTCTGTAAATAATGAACAAAATACATCTTGTTTGAATCAACAGTTTTATGGACGACCTTTAAGGCTAGATACACCAATAATTAGCTGTAAATAATGTTTATATTAATATTTTCACCCAACGAGCGTCTAGTAAACATTTTATATATCTAAAACAGTATAATCGAAACAACAGCTAAGAAATAAAAAAATATCATTATTTGTCCATAAAACTACAGTGATGTTTGTTGCTGTTGTTTTCAAAACATTCAGCAATGCTTAATACCCAGTGCATAACGATGTGTGACATCATAAAAACACGAATGCTAATTTGCTATTGAAGAACCGGTATAAGAATTCATATATTAAAGTTTATAAACTTGTCAGTCTTTTTTTTCATTTACTAAATTTCAAATAGATAGGCAACTTTAATCTTCTCAAAACTCCGTCCCACCTTGCAAAATCATGCTATGGAGTAGCAAGGGACAGTTTTGGATAAAGTACCTGTCAATATTTTTGTAAAATTGAGAGTTGCTGTACTTTAAGGCTTATGAGTGTTGCTTAAATTCATTTAATGATTTTTAATGATTATCATTAGTTAGAGGGGTGTCTCATGTTGAAATTGATATGCAATATGTAGGCCCCCTATATAGGTACATGAGAATCAGAAGTAAAATGCAAAACCTGCGGCTATGACTGTTGTGTTGACTTTACACAGTGAAATTGCAAGTTACAGACGGGAGGTAAAGTAACACCAAAAGTAGGCGGATTGGACATTGTAAACTATACAATCGCTAAAAACAAACTATCAATGCCTGTATTATCCTGATTATCTCAAATCTAACATTCATCAAAATCTTGTGTATCAGTATAAAATAAGTATAATTTCGGCATTGTTTACATGCATTCCAATGATTTGTCTCCTGACAATGATCTACTCTATTAAACATGCATGTGATGTCATCAATGATAATGATACGTAATACAGAAAAATCGAAAATATAATCAGTTAGAAGAGTTTCTAGACACATTCTACGCCGGTAGTTTTTATAATTAAAACCAGAGATAAAGTAAAAATTGATATGTTTCTGATAAAAATATGACATCATGCTGCTTATTGCGACGTTACATCAATCAGAGGAATTTAACCCAAGCGATCGCTGAGAGTTGGCTTATTATATCCGCGTAATGTGGTTGTATCATAAAGCACCTAAAAGCATCTCTATTCACCATAAAACAAACGTGATATTCAAAAAATAGCCTAAGTAATTTGGTACATATAGAATATCACACTTTTGTTTTGATCTCGGCCCTGGTATCAGCCCAAGCGGTTGGTATCGGCCCAAGCCCGAAGGGCTCGGGCCGATACCATCCGAGGGCTGATACCAGGGACGAGATTAAAACAAAAGTGGGATGTTGTTTATATCATATATCTAAAATCAAAGACTTTAATTCAAATTTAAATTCTAAATAAGGAATATAATGTATCATGAAGAAGCTATACATTTTTTTCGGATTTACAAAACTTGTTCGTTTTTCTTTCTTTTTATATGTGTTAAAACTGTAAGAGTTGTCGGACTTTGTTGACATACCATCGTCATATGAAATATAGTAGAAGGGAGTATGTCGTCTGAAGTGAAGCACTATCTTCTAGAATTCATAATTATCGAGAGAGAAACTTCCCTCCTACGCAGCTTCGTTATGAGTCAAATTCTTTCACTGTGATTTCGTAATTTTCCCGTCAGTTTCCATTCATTTAGATCCATACTGTTATAGAAACTAGAAAGTTGTTTGAGAACGTACATGCATGTACATGTAAGCGCGTCCATTACTTTAACTCCTTAATTTTTACAGCCATATCTCTGGTTTTCTAAGATTAAGTCTCGTTCCATCCTTCTCTATATTCTCCATAATTTAAACGTTGATTGATATTAAATAAAGCGTGCTATTGTTCTAAATACACAACCGTTGTGTGGGTTACCTCCCCTTACTTGGATACACATCACTCTTTGGCGCTATTTTTGGATGATTGTTTTTTAATTTTCGGTAATAAATAAAAATATTCCGACGTGTACGGTGATAATTTGTATTATATATTCGTAATTCTATCGTTATTTTACAAACTTGTCTGAATTTAAAGCAGATGTATATGGAAATTATCGATTTTAAATTTGAGGGCAATACACCCCCTTGACGACGGGCTGAGACAGAGAAATATCAGCCCCGAGGGCGATACTGCCCTAGCTTTCGGTTGCTGTCTCACCTAGTCCAAAACACATGTATCAGGGCTGATACACTACTAGGTATATGATACATAAAGATAAAAATATGGCTTCATTATCTTAATATCCATTTACAAGTTTAGAAAACAAAAAGACCAAATGTGAAATGAAGGAGGCAGAGTTAGTCAGCAATGTTTTATTAGAACATCATACAAACATAATCTTGATTACTTTTGTACAGATTAGAGAGTTATTTTTAGACTTAGTAGGGGTCTTAAATCTATGTATCTAGGAATTTGTCATTCCTAAGTGTATATTTTAAATATTTCATTTTTCTGATTCAATCATTCACTGATAGGGAAAACATGAGTGCTGATTTTAACTTTTCACTTAAATATTTGTTATTGAAAATCTTATACCAATTCTCTTATTCAAATATTTAACCTCTTCAAATGACCCGTGTTGATTTAATAAATACCTGACATCAGACACTTGCCTTTACTTTCTTGCCTATCCATCTATATTACCGTTAATAATCTTTATACATGTGTTAGATATATAAATGTACTTTTATTTTAATTATCCTTAATTACTTCTCTTGTAGCAAGGCTGGTTTGTATTTTACTTTACTTTTATTTTCTCTGAAACAAGTATATGTATATAATTAATTATGTAATTATCCTTTAATATGTTTACGAAAGAGGGACCGTAAATGACATAATATATTTTTGTTTACTTACAGTGTTTGAAGCTGTGATAATCACTGAAAGGCATTACTGTCTATCCTGCTTATCTCGTTGAACCTAAGGTTCCTTAATGAGTACATAAAAATCATATATGTCAATCACAATGTTGACAAAAATATGCCAGAGGAAAGAATATCAAGGACAGGGAGTGATTGCATTAGGAAATGTTTCCTATTCCAGTTAAAGTTAATTATTCGTGTTCATTACTTATTTTTGCAATTCAGACATAAAAAAACCCGCCACATTATACACTGGTTAAACTTCAATATTCATATTCACATTGCAACCTTTACTGCAAATCAGTTTTCGATGAATAACATCTACATCACATTTAAAAAGACTATCTATTTTCATTATCCTAAACTAATTAAGTCTGACAAAAATGATAATTAAAGCAACCAATAAGTTTCACATCTTGGGTTTAATAGAAAAAAACCTCAAACAGTTTCGTTATGTTGAACTTTGTTCATATTCTTTGCTTGTAGTGCATAATTACAAACTGGTATTTTTGTATATGAACACGATGCTTTCATTGTATTGTGTGACGTATATATCAGTGCAACGAATTATTCTTACAAACCACACCTTCATTACTTAATTGTTTAAAGTATCCGCTCTAGAACATTAAAACATCCGCTTTGATATTTGAAATAAATACTTCAAAAACCCCAGTCTCCATATATATACAAAGATTATGAACGGCATTATATGATACACTTGGTAACGGCGAGTGTGCAATGTTATATTTATATTTATTTCAGCAAGACGCATTTATAGTCGTAAAATCATGATTGCGATTGATAAACGAAGATTGTAAATAAAAATTTTAAATGAAAAGGCAAAAGTAACACACACGTTTTCCGTCATATTGAGTGATTGGAGATGACAATAAATTTTATACATGTATAATATACACATTGGAATGACAAATTGTAAGATATATAGAAATAAGACCCCTACCAAGTGTAAAATGAAGGCCTTGACTACATGTAGAATTTGCAGCCCACATATAAATGTCAAACATAAGCATTGGTAAGGAGGCACAGTCACTTCATTATACAACTTTATTTTTATCTTTGACGCATTGAAAAGTTCATATAAAGAAATGCAAATTTCAACTTTGTCCTTCGTACGCTGTTTATAAGACAAAATTGACGGATGAAAAATCTCATTTGTTTATCAACGTTATTGAACTATAGTTAGGGCATGTCTAATTCTGGAGTCAAGAGATTTGTTACGGGGCCCGTTTGTGTGACGAAAAACAAGTTATGGTGTATGGGTTTATTGGAAGTCTTATAAAATGGTAAAATGCATCAGCAAAGGATCAAATATAGGGTGTAAAAAAGTGAATCCCTATTCTGGCTAGGAGGTTTTGAGTTAATGGTTGCAGCTTTATTCAGGCTGATTGACCATGGCTTATTCAAGACTGAATTAAGCGTTCCTTATTCAGGAAACCCAGCTTTTATTCAGAGCTGAGCAAAGCAATGAAGCCCTCAAAATCATGGAAAATCAGCATTTATATAGACAATAATTACGTAACAAACTAAGACGACATCTAACAATTTCTCAATTTACACAATAATTACAGAATTACATTGATAATAAAAGTATCGATCATATTGTTCATAAAAAGAAGTCCATACAAATGTATTGAGGTTGAAAAGTTTAGTATGATATATGTGTTTAAAGATGTGGGCACCTTAGCCACCCTCAGATCTCTTAATCATGTTAAAGACTCAAATAATGTCATAGCGCGTTCGCTGAAAATTGTAGCGCGTCATACAAATAGGTCAGCCTACTGCGCAAAATCTATACTGTACTGTTTTTAAAATCCGTACAGTCGAGAACACGTACAATAGAGAATTTTACAATATCTAAACCGGGCCTAACGAACCGTATTAGTGTTGAATGTATACGAAATATAATGAATTCTAACAACTACGTCTCTGAAAATTACTACACTTTTCAAGACATCATGACTTTTTTTTAGCAAGCAAACCTATTTTCAGCTGTTGGAAAAAGTCTCAAAAAACGCTTTTATAGGACTTTCTCCTGATTTTGTATCTGAACAGTTGCAATGCTGTGTACAATACAACACTGTAAATAAACCTCTCAGAAAATGCCTGACTCAAAGAAAATGCAAATACTCAGTAAATAATGAACAAAATACATCTTGTTTGACTCATCAGTTCTATGAATTACCTTTAAGGCTAGATACACCAATAATTAGCTGCAAATAATATTAATATCAATATTTTCACCCAACGAGCGTCAAGTAAACATTTATATATCTAAAACAGTATAATCGAAACAACAGTTAAAAAATAAATAAATATCACTATTTGTCCATAAAACTACAGTGATTTTTGTTGCTGTTGTTTTCAGAATATTAAGCAATGTTAAATACCCAGTGCATAACGATGTGTGAAATCATAAAAAAAAACAAATGCTAATTTGCTATATAAGAACCAGTAAAATAATTCATATATTAAAGTTTATAAACTTGTTGGTCTTTTTTTTGATTTACTAAATTTCAAATAGATAGGCAACTTTAACCTTATCAATACTCCGTCACACCTTACCAAATTATGCTACTGGGGTAGCAAGGGACAGTTTCGGATAAAGTACCCGTCACTAGTTTTGTATAATTGAGAGTTGCTGTACTTTAAGGCTTAAGAATGTTGCTAAAATTCATGAAATGATTTTTAATGCTTATCATTAGTTAAAGGGTGTCTTTTGTTGAAATTGATATGCAATATGTAGGCCCTATATGTAGGTATTTTTACGAGAATCAGAAGTAAAATGCGAAATCTGCGGCTATGACTGTTGTGTTGACTTTACACAGTGAAATTGCAAGTTACAGACGGAAGGTAAATATACACGAAAAGTAGATGGATGGGACATTGTAAACCATACAACGGTAAGTTTCTGAAATGTGATAGTGCAACATGCAATTTGTACTATGATAAAATACATGTACTTCAAAACGTAAGCACAGGAGCGCTTTTACTCTATTTTCAATACAAGTATTCAACGGATCGCAATGCTCACTGGCTAAAATTCTGTAGATTAACGTATGTAGATGGTAATAAGAAACTTGAACTAATATAAAACTCACCACAGTACTTGACATCCCTTAAAGATATTTGTACATGTTAAATAATGTTGAAAAGCATATTTCAGCATGTTAAATAACAGTGAGATCAGTCACTACTTGCGCTACATAAAGTGGGTATTAATTAGTATTGATGATGTTGAACAGCTATATATTGCGTCATAAGCAATTTTCATTGACTTTTAGTGATTGTGACGTAATATTGAGATTTCAATGTTCGTGACAATCTCTCCCTTTAGCTGTATCTGCGCAATTTGAATTGGGTCCGTCGTCCATAAAACATCACTTTTTCTGGGTTCTACATTTATTTGTTTAAATAAATTAAAATATACGACATCTTTTTTAATGACGTGAAAAGAAAAAAATATTATCGCTCGACCACATCTGTTTTTAAAGATATTGGCCGGAAAACCAAGAGCTTAATTTTGCATGGCCTAATAAACCACTTAAAACAGTCATAATACATGTATTAAGATAAGGTCGCATTTTAGGAAGGGTATTTCCAATTTTCGCACATATTTTAAGAAGGATTTGAATATCAATATGAAATTGATGATATATGGACCAGGCAGGTTGATAAAAAAAATTCCTCTTTTTTTGAATCATGCATACATGTATCATGAAGGTGACGACATTGCAGAAAAATACCAAACAAAAAAAAAATAACCCGCGTTAGTGGGTAATGTAGATCTTTTCTTCAATGATCCCGACCTTCATAACCAAAGAGTTTTATTGTTTATGTTTACATCTTTCTTTTAACGAATCATTAATTTGATTGTAAAAAGTAAGTGAAATTCACAAAATATCTGTTACTGTTTATCAATACATAAGCGGACCATTAGTACTTGAACACCAGAGAAAAAAATTTACAGAGTAACATGCAGCGCTACTGAAATATAAAACTGTTTCCGCACCTTGAAATGAACTTTAAACTGTACTTTACATTGGCGAGGGATTTCAACCGAAAATACTGGTAATATGCAGTGGATTTCACTAGATAACGCTGCCAAAATAAATACATTATTTTAATTCATGTATTTTGAAATGTTTTTTTTTTTTTAATAATTTGTTAATTCATTTTATGTAATTGTTTTCTGTTCATATATATTTTCTAATGTTTAATTGATTTTTTTTTAAATTTTCATCTTCATTATCTTTAATTTATATATAAGTTCATCAAGGTGTAACATGCATCCTCACATGCATTTTCATTTTTTTGTTTTTTGTTGAACAAACGTTTATTGTCACTTTGAAATTCATGAGCGCTGTGGCAAAGGAAAAAATACAATATATTTTAAAACCTTTTTAATCCCAGATTGTCACTGAAAAGGAAAACCATACCTTGATAACAAAGAATGAACCGCCGTTTGACTTTTTTTTGTTACATGGAGCTCAAATTGTATTTTCAGAATAGACCATATGCCTGAAGATTTTTATTTCATATTATTCTGTTGATCTTTTTTCCATATTAAATTCAATCCTAGCAAATCACGTGGCTAGCAATTTTACCAGTCGCAAAAAAGCCGATGAGTTCCGAATAACATAGGCGATACATCTATGAACTAATGAGTTTAATGTATTCCACCACGATATCGATATTTTCATAACCTTTTCAGATTGATGTGCTCAGATATGATAGACAAAATCACCGTAACAATATTTCAGAGTACATTATAGTTTCAAGCATATGGTCGCAATAAAGCCTCAGCGCCTTCATTTGTCTTCTTGTGGTGTAATATGGTTTATTTAAGAGTTAGTTAGATATATAAATGAATCGCAGCAATACTTGTTTCAATTGCATCACAGCCTTTAATCTTAAAACAGAGAAAACAATTTGGAGTTCAGAACGCGATTTTTCGATTTTGTACCTACATGATTATGGGGTATGTTAGAATACAAACCAAGCCGACTTTTGATAAAAGGAAATTTGTTACAAGTGAAAATTTAAGGCGTTGACAGGCGATTTGATGCTCAAGTTAGCATTGCAATATCCTGGCTTAATTTGGAAGAGAAAGTAGGTCGACTAATCGAAGACCGATATCGAATGTATAGACAGTGACAGCAAATAGATTATATATTGCAGAATTAGCATTAATAAGCGTTATGCTAACGATGTTTTTTCCCATTTATTTTTTTGCTATTTGATAAGCATTCGAACCTAGTCAAGGAATTGTATATTAATTACATGTACATTTATTTTTAACTATATTTAACTTCACCTTTTGCTAGCCCTTTTGTGTCAACTGATGGCGAAAACATATTTTTGTGTCAAGATACAAATTTTACGAAGGATTTGTACATCCTATATATACATCGTAATCCTTCGTAATCAAAGATTTCATCTGACCTACTTCCATTATTGTTTTCCATAATGCAGAAATGCTCCAGTTTTATTTCTTCCGAGGATATTGAATGACATATACAATAAAACCAAATCTGACACCTATTTCTAGAAATTTTAATGAAATGTCTTGCATAGTGTTTTACTACTTTATCATATATGGTAAGATTATATTAAAAGATAGATAATCAAAACTGACAGAGCAATATGAGCCCACAAAAACATGTATCATATTATATGAAAAGCGCAGTTTGATGTAAGTATAATCCACATGACTTGATATAGAAAATGCTAATTTGTATTATCTTAACAACCTCATATTTATAATTTTTGATACGACCATTATCATTTGAAATTTTGTAAATATCACAGCATGAAAAATTTATTTTCTTAAAAAAAATATCATATTTAATACCAAGATATCATATCTTTTATTCAATATTGTACATTTAATATACATAATCAAACGATATGATACAATATTGTATTATTTGAAAAAATACAATGTTGTGTACGAAATTATATTGTATACAAAAATGTTTAGTGAACTTTCTTTAATGTACCTATGATTATTTACTTTTTGAAATAAATATTCATCATGACGTCATTACCGATAACATCCTTTCACAAATTGCAGAAAGAAACGATATTAAATAATCAGTAATATTACAAGGGAAAACGATTTTACAATTTATTTGACTAGATTTCATTTATATATTTTCACAATGATTGCATGAAAAATGCTAAATGTAGCATATACCTGTTAATTTTCTGATAAAGTACAATTAATGATCTATTGTATGAAGTGATTGTGTTTTAAGGATTACTTTTGTGCAAAATCTGACATGATTACATTCTGTGTATTTTAACCGGATGACGTTGCACCTCGGTCATTTCTGTAAAGCTTTTCATTTCATTGAATACTATGTCTCCCTCTATGATGTTTAAAATTTAGAAAACAAAAGACAGTATTCTTTCGATTTCTCGGTATTAAAAACCAAAAATTCGAGTCTATTATTTTTAATATAGTAGTATAGATAAAAATTGCCGATGGAAAAAATTGGCTTTAATTGTCTCACTGAAAAGTAATTACAATTACAAGAATGTGGACAGTTGATTTGAAAAAAAACCCCGATTTTAACAGAAATGGGATCTTATATTTAAAGATTAAAATTTACATCCACTATTAGGTAAGATTCCCTCTATTTCTTACGAAAATTGATTGTAATTCACAGCTGTATAGAAACAGACAGGTCTAAATTCAACTCGGTCTAGTTCTAATCATGCAGTTTACCGATCGGTCCAAATCTTCAGCATCCTAAGAAAAATCACTGATTGCACGAACTATATAATCATGATGATGTCAAACTCAAATTCCCATATCAGACGCTTTGGCAACATCTTTCATCTATTGTTCTGGTGTACATTAACAATTATTTAATTACCTTAACTTACTTTTAAGGATCAATTCAATTCATTAATTTATTTGAAAAGATGTAAATATAAACAATAAAATGCTTTCTCCGGTGATATATACGGGTTTTAAAGATATTCACATTACAGAACGCGGGTTACTTTAATTTTTTCGGTATTGATCGATACTTTTTGTTCATATTTATTATCTAAATATACTAGTACAAACCTAATTAAGTGTATCAAATACAGCAGACCAACAAAATACAAAAGCCAACCCACGTGCCGAATGTACACTTTATTCAATGGCTTTGTACATGTAAGTTTATGCATACTGTTGTATTTTTGTGATGCGATTTTAATAAACCATAATCGTTGAAATAATCAATTATATATAAGCATTTTTCACTTTTTTTCAAAATGCAAGATCGCAAGTAAATTTCAATATAACTTCTGCATTAATTATATCCATTCTTTTGCACTAATTGGTAGTACTGTACCGATATACGAAGCTTATACTCAGTAAGAAGTAACAAACATTTTTACATGTTGACTAAATTTAATTTTCTTATCATCGATGTTACACGATGAATGAATCTCTCTCTCTCTCTCTCTCTCTCTCTCTCTCTCTCTCTCTCTCATTTAATATAAATATCGGCCAAGTGATTATCGATTTTAAATAAAATGGCAAATAAATGATAGACGTTTATAGAGTGCATGAAGTTGCATACGGTATTCCGAAGTTTTAAGAAATAGTGTTATCACAGGCAAAGACACTGGAAAATGTTAATATACACATATAAACATCGACTTCAGTATCATCGATATTTGTTTCTTGCATAAGATTAGAAACCATCATCTATGGAGGTGAATTGTACGGCCATGCATGTTATTAATTGTAAATGTCGCACATATAGTTTTTATATTTATCGATAAAAATGAATTGATTTATAAAACGGCAATTTCATCGACTTGATATGAAACGTATAGTAGTATATTGATTGTGTTTACAAATCTCTTGAATTTAAGGAATTTCTTTTTTTTTTTTTGGGGGGGGGGGTTGCTGGTGGGTTTCTTTGGCACACACAAAATACAAAATATGTCATGTACTGTGTTTTGTTAATTTCTTCGAAAATAGTATCCATCATGTTTATATACGTTAATAAAATTAAAAAGAATGCGTCTCTGACACATTAAATGCTAAATCAAACTTTATTTAGAAATACCATTGTTAACTGCTTATAACTTGAAATTAACCCAAGAAATAAATTAATAAATAAGATGTGTTGGTCATGTTAGTAACGGGGGGGGGGGGGGTACTTCTAAACATGTTTATTGTTGCAACATCAGGAAAAGCTATATATTCCATTGTCACATTTATTTTTTGAAATCATTTTACCCCCAATTAATGAAGATGAAGTTTAAAATCAATTAAAGCTTAGATTTTATATTTGAATTATAAGTGTCCAGCTTCTATGAAATAGACTATTACTCAGATGCCCGCTTTGTACTGCGAAACTGAAAGGGTCAAATGAAACACGTGGTCTAAATTTATAAAACAATAAAATTTGCAGAGGTGACTCAGTTCATATACAAAGGTTAATTACGGTACTTTAAACGAATTACCACAGATGTGACCGGACATGTGTCTCAACACAGGTATACTTGAAACAAATTTTGAACAGTAATAATCTAAACATAAGTTGCAAAATAAAGATTCTAAGTGACAGGATGAAATCAGCAGTCATGTTTTACATAACGGCGAGTGATTGAAGATAAACAGAAAATACATTATAATATACATGTACAGGTAGGAATTTTACATTGTTAGATACAAAGATCAACCATATGATGTCTTCATTTCATCAAACTATATATTTTTTGTATATACGTATAAAAGAAGCTTTCTGTTCAAATCGTTTTTAGCCAAAACGTTCATCTTGTAGGTATTTTTTTATTGATTTTTATGGTGGCATATTTTTGCCATCTACATAACTTTTGATCAACAGAGCATATCATGTAAAGTCAAGATAGCTATCTCGTTAAGTCAAGATAACGTCTAGTTTCTCGATCGAAACTTTTTGTTGGTATAGCTATCTCGATTATTTATCTTGTATTTTGACTAAACTTCGTGGCATTTGCAAATACTTTCATTCACAAGACAAGATATAAGTTTTAAGATATTTGATAATATAATTTTGGAACTCACGCAGGGGTGTTAAGGAAGCATTAGGGCAATTAAGCGTCATATTTTGTCTGTTATATTCAAAATCGTGAAAATAATATACTATTTTGAATTAGATCAACAAATTAGTATTCTCCTTATCGGGAAGTACATTACTGCCACATTGGTGCATTATCACGTGACAACTATAAATAGCATACGTATATTCCGAAACATAAAATGAGATAGAACAACACTACCCCGCGGTTTCCAAAATAAAATAAACATAGCAAGTGAAGGCAAAACATCTCAGTTTAATCAAAACCGCTGTTAGAATTATATGTTCTTCTTAATTAAACAGTTATTCACCCGGCTCTCGTAAAACCTTTCCAACTTTTATAAAGTTTGCACGGAAAACGGTATGTTGCATCAAATCAACACACAACGTGCGATTCTAGCAGCACTTTTCAATTTAAGCATCGATCAATTTAGCGATTCATGTTTAATCATATTTATAAAGTTGCACTGTCTTGAACATTTTAAACTACATGATATTGAAAGTGCTGTATAAGAATTAAAATTATCATGTTTTATCTTTTGTTTTATTTTGATGAATTAACTTAATCTAAATACATGTAAATTTGTTTGGTTTCATCACTAACTACATGTAAAACATGTGCTCGTTAAAATAAGAAATAAACACAGTATAGGGAAAAGACATGATAACATGTTTTGTTTTCGGGTCTTTTTTCTCTCTCTTTTTAAAATCGAACATTATGAAAATGCTATTATGACGTTGGAAAAATAATTTATTCTTTCATTTCATTATTGCGAAAGAATAAATGTAAACGATATCAATAAACATATAGATCATCATTTATACACCTGATCAAAGAATAAAACATAGAACGAAAATACCGTCCCTGTTGAAAGCTCCTCTGCTCAAACCATATCTGAAGTATCTAGTTGTTTTTTTTGTTGTTCTTTTGTCTCCAAATGCGTTAACCTATGGTCACAAGCCGCATGCCGTCCACGCTTTTATGACGACGTTTTGTTTACATACTAAAAAAGCTTGTGATCACGTTATAGTGACTATTTTAAAAGGGTCGTTTGCAGTCCAGACCGGAATGTAAAATATTCAAATAAAAACCATATTCAATATTTTTCAAATGCGTTTTAATTAAACAAATCCATTTCTTTATTTATAAACAGTCATTGTTATAGCTTTACCTGTCTGTCTAGATAATTTAAATGCTTGACTCTATCTGAACTCAAATCTTACTAAAAATTCTTAATCCCTAAACATTTTAACAACTTTCTCAAATCTCAAAAAATATGTTTAGTGAACTTATTTTAATGCACTTATAATTTGTTACAACTTGAAATAGATATTTATTTTGACGTCATTTACATTACCATTTATTTACAAATTGGAGAAGTAAACTATATCAAACAACCAGTAATAATACAAGGAGATACAATACATGTAATACAATTTTTTGACGATTATATATATATATATATATATATATATATATATATATATATATATATATATATATATATATATATATAATTTCCCAATACAACAAAAAATAAAAAATAAATCGGCACAGTTTTAAATAATTTAAAAATGATAAATATCCAGAATAAAATCACAAATTGATCCTATTAACCGCAAACGTTTTCGCCATTCCTGGCTCTTCAGGCAGTTATGTACAAATGACTAATATGTAACGTAGTAACGTCAATAAGCAAAAGTTCATTGTGACGTCATAATAACGTTAAAGTAGCGGAAAGTTAGAGTCACAGAGCAAAAAGGCGCTAAAATATAATAATCGCAAATATAACAAATGATTCAATTATATCACATGCATATAATAAATTTTTCACTGGGTGCGATTAAGTTTTGGTTTAAATAATTTAATAAAGTGGTCTTCCTTGGCTAAGCGCAGTATTTCATTTTCATTTGGAAGTTTATAAAATGGGAATAGGGTAAATTTTCCCTGGCCGCATTCAGCAAAATGTTCACAGCATGGAGTATTACGAACACTCGGGTCTTTAATCTGTTGCTTGTGGACACGAACACGCGCGTGTTCGTGTCCACAAGCAACAGATTAAAGACCCGAGTGTTCGTAATACTCCATGCTGTGAACATTTTGCTGAATGCGGCCAGGGAAAATTTACCCTATTCCCATTTTATAAACTTCCAAATGAAAATGAAATACTGCGCTTAGCCAAGGAAGACCACTTTATTAAATTATTTAAACCAAAACTTAATCGCACCCAGTGAAAAATTTATTATATGCATGTGATATAATTGAATCATTTGTTATATTTGCGATTATTATATTTTAGCGCCTTTTTGCTCTGTGACTCTAACTTTCCGCTACTTTAACGTTATTATGACGTCACAATGAACTTTTGCTTATTGACGTTACTACGTTACATATTAGTCATTTGTACATAACTGCCTGAAGAGCCAGGAATGGCGAAAACGTTTGCGGTTAATAGGATCAATTTGTGATTTTATTCTGGATATTTATCATTTTTAAATTATATATATATATATATATATATATATATATATATATATATATATATATATATATATATATATATATATATATATATATATTAATAATGACTACATAAACATGCCAAATCTAGCATATATCTGTCAATTCTCTGAAAAAGTATGATTCATAAATTATTGTATGAAGCGATTGTGTTTTGGGTTACTGTTTCACAAAATCTCAATGTCATGATTAAATTCTGTATATTTTAACCGTATGCCGTTGCATCGCGGTCATTTCTGTAAAACTATACATTTCATTGAAAACTATGCCTCCTTTTTTGTAAAGAAGGGTGGTGTGTTGTGAAACATATTAGTTTTTGTTTTATTACTTTATGTTTTATACTTTAAAAAGCTAGCTCCACTCGGTCCCTTAATTGAGTGTCATTACGAATAGTTTTACAGACAGCATTGTCAATCATGAAATAATCACAGACTGGAAGTCTCTTATTCATTTCCATGGACAATGAGGAAGAATTGTGTGCTATTTGAGTCTTTTGTGGGACACGGAGACTGGTACTGACCAAGATCAGTGTGTTCATTGAATAATGTTCTCTCCTAATAAAACACGTTTGAAAGATAAACACTTATCTTGATTTGACACATAATTTTAAAGATAAATGGTTAAGATAAATGGTTATACAATTTTCATGCAATGGTTAATCAATTGGTATATATTAACTTCTACGAACCTTGTAAAATCTAACAAATTATTTTTTCTTAATATATTAACCTTGTGACCTTCAAAATTATTTAACATATGCATTATAAATTACGGTTTCTACTAACAAATAATCTTAAAGGAGATAAATGTCAATTTTATAAATTAAGAGAGGCAATATGTATCAGTTACTTATTTGTAATTGGTAAATTTTACATTTGTTACGTATATCACCTTATTAGTTATCATTATCATTATCAGTTTTTCATGTAATAAAGTATACAGTAAATACGACAATGACTTACAGAATGCATGTATCGTTGGGTATCCCCGTCGGAACGTTTTTAAAGCCTTGATATTGGCATAACACATCTTTACATGTTCCTTCATAACAAGAACAGCCAGCAGGACAACCATCAGTCATACCAATAAAACACACCGTAATCAGAAGAAACGACCAAAGAATGCAAGAACTTCCATTCATTTTAACGTTCGTTGAATAACTCTTCATTTCCAAATCGTTATAAATGCATTTATTTACTTTCATTTAGTGAATATGCGCGGCGTATTTCAAGCGATGACACAGTTTGATTTCCGAATATACTAGTGCTCATATAACGACAAGAGGTAAACAAATGAATTACAAACTCGATTTAATAACATTAAAATAATTGGGTAATTTGAGTGTACAAACGTTTTCAATGTGAGATCAGCTTTATTAGCCAATAGGATTGCTTTAAAATTAAAGGAAGGTGTCAGTAATGTAAATAATTAATTGACATTTCAAATTTGTATTAGGTTCAGGAACCAGAGCTGAAATTAAAACTGCGCGCGTCTAAAAAAACGATCTTCAAAATGATACAAGCTTTTTAAAGTTTCTATTCGTTTCGTTGTCTTTCCTCTTGAATATTTCCAGTTACGTAAATGACCCAGTTTATTTGGAAAATGATTTCAACTGAGAATAATGCTAGGCCTGACTTTGATTTTCAAGTAATCTATTTTACATGACGAATCTACCCGGAACTAATACGATCCTTGCATGTAACGTGATGTGTCCTATAATAAGAATAATACTATGCAAACTCCGTTCTAGTACAATTTATTACAATGGAGGAAAGCATAAACTGCATTCGGACAATGCAAACATGCTTTGTTTTCCGTCATAGATCAACAGATGTCAATGGAATGAATTCATTTTAACAACATGAAACGATGACATTAGCTGGTTAATGTCTTCATGAATTCTTCATGTAGGACTCACATTACAGTTCAGACACAAATTGTAAGATTAATAACATTTTAACAATATCATTAATGTACGTGTACGGGGTTATATTCTTAAAAACGTTAAACTCAATCATGCTTTTACCCGTTGCATTAGTTACGACTCGTATTTTCTGCAAAAAGTTTATTACAAGTAAGGATTGTAGACTTTAAGATTATATTAACTTGAATTACTGTATGTCGTGAAAAATATCAGTAAATCTTGATACTGAGTTCTAAGAACAGTAACTATTACAAAAGCGTGTATCGGAAAGCGAGGAACTTTGGCCATTCGTACTAGATCCCCAGAGAAAATGTACATTGTACCATGCAGCGCTAATGAAAAAATAAAACTGTTCCGTAGAACATGTGATGAACTAAAAACTGTACTTTACATCGGCGAGGGATCTCAGCCAAAAATACCAGTAAACTGCATTGAATTATCCCAGATTGTGCCGCAAAAAAGAGACATAACAAGGTATTTTAATTCGTTTATTTTGTTATGTTCATTTTTATAATTTGTGAATTCATTTTATGTAAATCTATGTTTTTTGATTTTGTGACTAAATGTTTTGTTTAATGATTATCTTTGTTATCTTTGATTTATGTAAATTCATCAAGTTGTATAAAATTTATCATCACATACAATTTTTCATTTTTGTTTAATAAACATTTGCAGCAAAGAAAAATATATATAATAAACCATTTTACTATATGATTGATTAATTCTTAGCTCTCTGATTGGCTCATATCCAACTAACTAGGGAAAAAAACCCTATCAACTGCATGTGACCTCGAAAGTCAATATCACATTTGACTTTCTCTACATTGGACTAAAAATAGATCGTCCGATGAAATACCGCGTTTCACAGTTCGTTCGGCTATAATTTCAAATTCAAATATTCGCTTGCTAACACTCAATTTGATATGTCGGTTTCGATATCTCACTGAATCATATGATACAATAATTATTGCTGGGGTTTTTTTTTTCGATCAAAAAGATGATATAGTTTCCCCTAAAATTAAGGTACAATATTCACTTCACTTTGTATCAACCTCTTACGATAAAACACCGCCTAATGATAAAAATATCATTAAGCGTTGCAATTGCAACCCCTTATACTTTGAATTATTGCATTAATAGTTGACAACATCAACCGCTAATGATAAATCGCCGCTTTATGTTGCAATTTTATCATTAAGGGTCGCAAGTTTACAGCAGACCTAACACTTAATGAAACAAGCCAAAAGCTACATGCTCAACCCCTAATGATACAAACATTTTTATCATTAAGCAATGCATTTGCACTCTTAATGATATAATATCCATACTTAATTGTAGAACTCTGCCCATTTTTTTTAAAATATCTTGGAAAGAAGCAAAAGGATTGATGCCAGGAAAATAGACAGACATAATGTTCAGGTTTTTTTTTCAATATTCGCCAGGAAATTCAAAAGTTTTTTTTTAAATCTAATGAAAATACACATATACTATCTTGAATATGTGTGTATACAATGTACCAAATTATACACTTCTATCTTGTATCTAGCAATACTCATGACTTCAAAATCGGCATTTTTTAAAGATTAAGTTTAAAGTGAAGTAACCGGCGCATTTTTTTAAGTGGAAAATGTGTCAGCAGCAATCGCCCACAATGGAATTAATATGTTATAATGTGATATCACATTATAAATTTATAATGTGAGTTACATCGTGGGCAACAACTTCGGACACAGTTTTCTATAAAAAAAAAAAAAAAAAAAAAGAAGTTTCATTTTTTTTATATAAATATCTAATTTTATTTGAAGGTGAACTTGTAAAATGCAGAATTGTATTATACGATACTTTATTTTATCATAACGTATATTATAGAGATGTCGTATCTCCTTAAATTTTGAAGTAATCATCATTCTGGATATGGATATATAAATTATTGTAAGTTTAAGAACAATCTCTTTCCAAAAGTAAAATTACTGCAAAACTTAGACAGAAGGAGACCAATAATCAAAATTCAATTGAAATTTAGTTTAAAGCATCATTTCCTGTAAATGAATATAGCAAATATTGATTTTAAAAAATCCTTTAGGCAAGTTTTCAAAGTTAAAAATGTTCTCTGCTGTAATAGAATGAGATACGTAGCTTTTCCATTTAGCAGTGTATATATGCGTTTTTGGTAGTGTTTGAAGAAATTAAGTAAGCGATGTGGTCCATTCGTCTCTTGTTATTTTTTAACCGGGTTTTTCAACGGAAAAATCCAGTTATTGAAATAGTGAAGATTGTGGGTGGGCGGCTGCCAAGTGGGTATCCTTATGGTACGGATAACTCCTCCTACAGTTTTCAAGATAGGAAGTTGTTCTTTTGCAGATCAATTGTACATATATGAGAAGTGGGTACATAGCTAGAATTTTAATTTCTGGTAATTAATGAAAAATATACCAGCGTTTGAACTTATCATTTTTGGCAAAATATTACATATAGGGTACCCTTATTTTACGGATAAGTTCTCCTACAGTTTTCGAGGTAGGACGTTCTTCTTTTGCAGATCAATTGTACATAAATCAGAGGTGTTCAAATTGCTAGGATTTTGATTTCTGATTATGAATGAAAAAATACTAGCTTTTAAACTTAGTAATTTTTTGACAAAATATTGCATATTGGTACTCCATTTCTCTGGATACGGTAGGTAGCGTTTATCAATGCAGGGTTGACATGGATTGTAGATACAGTTCACATAAAAGGAAACCATGTTTGCTGTCACATTGACAGCTTTTCACTTGTTTTATCAATGTCAGGGAGTTAATGCACTTTCAGATAAATTTGTGTATTATAAAGATAAAGTCTGCTATATATACTAATTTCCAAGAACTAATTTTGAATGATTGTTTTTTTTATATTATTGACCTACTAATAAACAAATTTTTCCTGCAAAGAAATGATTCCTTAAAAGCATTTTATATTAGAAATCAAAATCTTTTCAACTGCATTTAACAGTTTTTAAACACAAACATATCACGAAATAAGAGATATATGGGTCACATCACTCACCTAAGCAACAAAGGCTAACACCAAATTAATGGTATTGAAATATTATCATTTGATTTTATAGACATTACATTTTTGATAGAAATATTGAAATTTCTGTTATGCAATTTTAGAAAATACCATGATCACTAGATGGTTATGACCATACTTACTGGAATGTGCAGTAACAGCCATAATGCAAAATATATCAGAGAAGCATCGCTCGGACCCTATTTATATCTTACTTGCTAACATGTTCCAGTCGACTTTAACACAATCAATTTAGATTTCTGATTGAAAAAAAAATTAATTATTTCATCATCAATTACAATTGAGTAAAAGTTTATTTGCAGTAGATTAGAAACGTGAATTAAGACCAGGCAACAATCTTTTTTATCTAATAAATAAATCGGCGGAATATTTATTCTTAGGAATAATACAGTAGAGTAACAGACTTACAGAGTTTGAAGCTGTGATAACCCCTGAAAGGTGTTGCCGTCAATCCTACTTATCTGATTGCCTTGGAGGTACCTACATGAGTAAAATAACAATAAAATGATAAAAATAGGCTTGGAAGTTAACAATAAAAATCAAACAGAGAAAATTATTATGCATATGTAGAATAAATACAATGATGTAAGAAGGCACGTTGGTTTCATATTACTATAATGTTATTTTCTTCCCTGCACACATGTTAGAGTTTGTAAGATTTAATATAAGTATGAAATTAATATTTCCGATGAATGCTTGTTAAAACCTTTACAAATATGTATTATAGACCTATTGCGTTGATCTCTGCATTGGCTAATAATCCTGGTGAAGTGCGTCCAGTGACTGTCATGCAATGTCATGATAATCAAGTAAACGTTTGGTCGAAAATATAATCATTATGGAGCTCATTTTTAATTTATTACTAAAATATATTTTATTATTAGTAAATACGATATAAACAGGGATAAACAGAGAGACAACAGCCCAAAAGTTAAATTAGTACATAATTAGGCGGGATCACAAAATATATTCAAGGAGATTTTTTTTTTTGCACATCACCAATGGTCAAATCATTTTTTCAATGTGTGTATTCGAGACTTAATCATCATTCACGTTATTGGAAGTTGATTTTAATCAATTCTCATATGCACTTACTAGGGCAAAGCTAAAGTGAAACAGTGTTTGGACCTAAGCACAAATCAATACCGCAGACAACACTTAGTTCTTGAAAATAATCGATAAATTCGATGCTGAAGCATTGTTTTTTAAGAAGACTTATTTATTAATACCATGAAAATGATAAGATTTCAAATTGTACAAACAGTTTAGATATTTTTAAAAGTTGTATGTATTCCTACGCCAGAGTTCAATGTTTTCTCGGTCAAACAGACGCTTGGTTGTCTCCGTTAATATCCGACAAAACAGAGTCTCTCTTGCTTGTCGGAAATAAACGGAGACAGCCGAGCGTTTGGTTGAAATAAAAAGAGTTCAATCTTGCCTGGATCCATACAATATCTAAGAAATATTTCGATTACTGATACTACTTGCCATGCAAAATCACATATAGTTGATTTTGAATAAATAATGATCGATAAAATCAACTCCCGTCAGTACTTCAGTACTTTGATTCTAAATATAATAACAATAAGGCAACAATATACAATTATTTAATGCTTGAGCAGTCAATAGACCAGAATATTTTCCCGAGGTGCAGGGAACAGCTCAGTATGATATATTGCCCGAGGCCAACGGCAGAGGGCAATAGATCATACTGAGCTGTTCCCTGCACCAAGGGAAACAATTCTGGTCTATTGACTGTTCAAGCATTAAATAATTGTTTTATTACCTAATTGTTTTATTACCTAATTCCTTTTTTAGTTTTCTGGGTTTACAATTTGCAAACTGCAAATGGTTTTCGTGCCATTATGCAATATACTAAGATTTTTTTTTCATCTTTTACATGCACCAAACTTGTTGCATGCATTACAACATCTCAGTTTAATATTACATGTAGTTTACACAAAGAAGGAGGAGTCTTCAACCCATTAGATTTTAAATAGTCTTTTACCTTAATATATGAGGCTTTAAAATTGTTGATTATTTGATACTCCATTTTGATAACATTGAATTTTGTACTTAAAACAGCGTCTATGTAAAGGAATATACATTCCCTGAGAAAGGATGTAACATTACATGTATAACATACACGCGTTCTGATATACGTTGCCGGTCCAATAGATCACAGTCTATTGACCGGCGGTCCAATAGATCGCAGTCTAATGACCGGCGGTCTAATAGATCGCAGTCTATTGACCGGCAGTTCAAAATAGATGCAAATATTTAATTTGTAATAGAACAACAAAATCCCTTTGATTAGGTAATAACATTATTTATATCAGACAAGTTTCATCAGTTTACTGTGGAATCATTTAAATAATGGGGTCAATATTCGTGGATTGCTAAAAACTTAAAGGTTCATGGAGACGTTATGTCGTGTGTTTTCTTATACCAACAAAGGGGAATATGACTTTATGACCTTAATCAATTGAATAATTAATTTGTGGAGGATGTTTATTCGTGGTAAAGAGGTCCCACAAAATCCACGAAAGTTGAACGACCATGAAATCTAATGATTCCACAGTATCCAAGAACAGATTTAAAGTAGAATTTTTTTGTGCAACCAATGAGTACGATATAAATTATTCTTAGCTATTTAATACTTTAACAAATGCAATGATTTTAAAAAATAGAAATATAATTTTATCAACCAAACTCAGAACAATTGAAAAATGACGACTGCTTTTGTCACTAAATATTTGTCATAATAAACCTTTAAATATTCTTTAAATGTATCAGAATCAAAGTCTTTCATTTTTATCTGCATATTCGAGGTACACGTATTGAATATTAAACATTAAATTTCGTTTTTCTTGAAGCAAGGCTGTTGTGTATTTTAGTTGAATTTTCTCTTAAACAAGTACATGTCAGTATGCTCAATTTGTTACAAAGAAAAGGTAGGTAAAGGGAGTAATATATTTTTGTGACTTACAATGTTTTAACCTGTAATAATCCTTGAAAGGCATTCCTGTCGATTCCACTTATCTGGTTGTTACGAAGGTCCCTTATTGGGTATATAAAAAAACCTAATACGTTAATCACAGAATTGACATAAAAAATATATTAAAAAAAATATTGCATCCGGATATGTTTCATATTCCAAATAAAGTTATTATTCGTATTAACATGTATAACTTATTTTTGCAATTTAGATATCCAAAAACAACGCAACAGTATACACTGGTTAAACTTCAATATTCATATTCACATTGCAACAGTTAGGTTGCAAAAGAGTTTTCAATGCTTCACATCTATATCATACGAAAGCCGAGAAGGATCATTCGAGATTCGAGATTCGAAATACGAGATTCGAAATACGAGATTCGAGATTCGAAATTCGAGATTCAATATCTAAATTAACCAATCAAATCAAGGATCTGAAAATATGTATCCTAGCGACATCAAACTGTTCTAAATAAAAATCATACGTACATGCTCTTATATACAAATAAATGCTATGTTCACTTCTACCTACCTTACTTAATAATTATTTGTATTTACTTTTACACAGAATATCTAAGTAGACTAGTAATAATGCAGTGTGCTTCGCGGATTTAAGTGATTTTGTTTGCCCTGGTGCATTTCCACCTGATGCGTTTGAACCCTAAGGTATTTCACTACCAGTAATAGTTTAAAACCCAGGTTTATTCACCCCTTTTGTGTAAAAATGCGGTTATGGTAGAGAACTTCATAAGCGTAGCTAATTTTTTCTGTAGGGGGTCCTAGGCCAATTTCAAAAAATTTTACTATGTAAATTTAATAAGCTCCAATTTTCCCGAGGAGGGGGTCCAGATCCCCTGACCCCCTCCTTTCTAGATCCCCGCATGAAGATTAGTACATGTATCTAAATAATCTAAATATAAATACTCTGTCCTGTTTCACTAATAAATATAAGCATTACTTATCGTTTTTATGTATGCATACAGTGATACACTAGTACTATGATTATAAACAAATCATTGAGATATTATCACATCATACGGAATTATTAATAAATACAATTTTTTTCCTTTTCCTCAGTAAACAACTTATTATGAGTCTTACTTTTGGAATTGTTTTCAATATAGAAGGATACCTACTCTCTACAATTAAAGGTAGGGATGATAGGGTGCCAATTTGTTCACATTGCCGATTTCTTGTGCAGAGAACAGTAAAACCTTTTATTTGATTGTGCATGAATATTTCAAAATTAATTGTTGTACATATATTTTGTTATAATTCATTCATTGATATATCAACAAGAAAGAATAAAAGCATATGTTTCACAGCCAAGTTAAGTTTCTCTGTAGTGTCCCCCCTACCCCCCCCCCCCCCCGCACCAAAATTGACACTAATTACATATAAGTCATACAAATGTTTACTTTTTTTGTAAGTAAATCTCTAAAGATGTAAATAAGCACTGCAAACAAAGATGTGTGTATTTAATATACTACTACATTACACTTAGCCAGATAAAAGGTAATCAGGATGAAGCTACAAGGGGTGAGTGGTGCAAATTTACCAATTTGTCGCCATACACACAGAACACCAAATAAAGAAACTGTGAGTGGTGTGTGGAATGCATAAAAGATGGCGGCAAATTATCTCAAATAATAAGTGCAAAAACCCACAAATAGGCTGTTATTTGTTACATATCCTGCAAAAACATTGATAAAAAATGTTATCGTCCCATAACATAGCCGATTAAGTTAATCTGTACATATGGTCAACGTACATGCAATTCTAATATACAAGAAGGCGGACGTATCAGGCGGGGATCCATCAAATTAAATTTCAAAAATGATCGGTTAAATTACATTAAATGCTTTGAAAATTGTTTTAAACTATCGCACGGGTCAAAATGCGTGATAAAAGCTATGTACAGTGTAATTGGAAACTTTCATTTTATATCAATATGTAGTATTACCTATTATAACAAATGAGAGTATAGCACAACTGCCACAAGCAATACATGTCCTTTACCGGCACCACCTCCCTCCCCATGAAAAATGAAACAATTGTCGTTTTATTTGCTTAAATGTGTGTGGTTCAAGATTTTTCTAAAGGACATACCCGATTATATTTGAAAAAGAGTCGGACGTTTAAAACTAATTTTGTCAACATTTTTAGATTCATTAGGTTATATTTTGGTCCATTTGGGTAAATATATGCACTCTTTCCTACACTATAATTATTGGAATATTAAATCCGATTATAAGAGTCAAATTAAAAATCAAGTACGGATATGTACCTGTTTATCAAAAGTAAAACTACTCATAATTTATCTACAGTGCATCGTTATGGAGCTACACAGAAAGTTTTATATTAATTTGCCGAGCCAAATAAAAAAAACCTGGAAAACGAAGAGAAAACAAAGTGGGGACAGAATAACTGACAAATTAATTAGGACTATATAGCCCCCCCCCCCTCCTCTTGAAATGTATATACTGAAAACAGATTATTGACGTACAACATCCGCACACAATTTAAAGAAAATTTCATGTTTTTTTTTATCATTTTCGCTAGCTAATGTAAGACATCACACATACCCCAAACCCCCTCACGGAAAAGGAAATGCTAGGTGATGAGAGAGAAAGAGAGAGAGAGAGAGAGAGAGAGAGAGAGAGAGAGAGAGAGAGAGAGAGTCGATGTAAATCACAGATGCGCTAAAACCGTTAAAATTAAAGCTTGCTACATGTAGTTGGTCTGCCCTACCCTAGCTACCTCCTCTCTTTTCTCGTTTTAGAGGCTTAATTATTGTCTATATATATTTGTAACAAATCAAATCAATTTCAAATTCTAAATCAAAACTGAATTTGACACTACAAAACTCTCTGTCTGTCTGTCTGTCTGTCTCTCTCTCTCTCTCTCATATCGACAATGGCATTGCCATACCCTACAATACACTATTCTTATCTGGATTTTTGTCTTTGAGGTTGTAAATCATTATATCTTCTATGGTTTAAAACTTTATCATAACCTATATTTTGACATGTCGATTATTTCATTGAGTTTCGTTTCATAGCTGAAACATTTAGATTAAACAGATCTTTCTTCGCTAGCCGATTTTTACACAGTTGGGGCGAATACACTTCGGGTTAAAATTATTCGGGGGGAAATACATACAGGGCAAACAAAACCACTTAGATTCGCAAAGCCAACAGTGTTATTTCTAATGTAATTGTTTATACTGTGTGGGGTTAATTCATCAATGTTAATTTAACCATTTTATAACCACTATATAAGAGCTATTAAGACATTTATTTGTAGGAAAGAGCATGTACGAATGATCCTTTTTTTAGAACAGTTTGATGTTGCTAGGATACAGGTTTCAGATCCATGATTTGATTGGTTAATTTAGATATTGAATCTCGAACTTCGAATCTCGAATCTCGTATTTCGAATCTCGTATTTCGAATCTCGAATCTCGAATGATCCTTCTCGGCTTTCGTAATATCACATTTAGTAAAAATAGATATTTTCATTATCCTAAACTATTAAAGTCTGACAAATATGACAACTAAAGCAAAAAGAAAAAAAACTAGAAAAAGCCTCAAACAATTTTTGTAAAGTTGAACTTTGTTCATATTCTCTGTTTGTAATACGTAATTCAAAACTGGTATGTTTTGTATATGAAAGCGATGCTTCGATTGTATTATGTGATGCATATATCAGTGAAACGAATTGATTTTTACAACCCACACCTTCATTACTTAATTGTTTAAAGTATCCACTTTACAACATTAAAACATCCGCAAAATAAAAAAAAAATACTTGAAAAAGATTGTGAATAAAGATTTTAAATGAGAAGATAAAAGTAACACACACGTTTTCTGACATATTGAGTGATTGGAGATGACAAAAAATTATATGCATGTATAATATACACATGGAAATGACAATTTGTTAGAGATATAAAAATAAGACCCCTACCAAGTGTAGAATTAAGGCCTTGACTATATGTAGAATTCGCAGCCCAAAGATAAATGTCAAACCTAAGCATTGGTAAGGAGGCACAATCATTTCATTATACAATTTTTGTTATCTTTGACGCATTAAGCAGTTCATATAAAGAAATGCAATTTTTAACTTCTTACCGTATATATCCTTCATAAGTTATTTATAAGACAAAATTGACGGATGAAAAAAGGCATTTGTTTATCAAAGTTATTGAAATATAGTTAAGGCATATCTACATGTAATTCTTGAGTAAAGAGATTTGTTACGGGGCCCGTTTGTGTGACGGAAAACAAGTTATGGTGTATGCGTTAATTGGAAGTCTATTAAAATGGTAAAATGCATCAGCAAAGAATCAAATATAAGGTGTAAAAAAGTGAAGCCCTATTCTGGCTTGGAGGTTTTGAGTTAATAGTTCAGCTTTATTCAGGCTGATTGACCATGGATTATTCAGGACTTAATTCAGCGTTCTTAATTCAGAGCTTGGCAATGCAATAAATCCCTCAAAATCATAAAAAAGCAGCATTTATATAGACAATAATTACGTAACAAACTAAGACGACAACTATACAATATCGCAATTTACACAATAATTACAGAATTACATTGATAATAAAAAGTCTCGATCATATTGTTCAAAAAAAAGAAAAGTTCATAACATATATATTGAGGTTGTTGAATAGTTTAGTATGATATATGTGTTTAAAGGTGTAGGCAATTTAGCCCCCCCCCCTCAGATATCTCAATCATGTTAAAGACCCAAATAGTGTCATAGAGCGTTCGCTGAAAAAATTGTAGCGCGTCATACAAATCGGTCAACCTGCTGCGCAAAATCTGTACTGCACTGTTTTTAAGATCCGTACAGTCGAGTACACGTACAATAGAGAATTTTACAATATCTAAACCGGGCCAAACGTACCGTATAAGTGTTGAATGTATACGTAATACAATGAATTCTAGCAACTACGTTTCTGAAGATTACTACAGTTTTCAAGACATCATGACTTCTATTTGCAAGCAAACCTATTTTCAGCTATTGGAAAAAGTCTCAAAAAACGCTTTATATAGAACTTTCTCCTGATTTTGCATCTGAACAATAGCAGTGCTGTGTACAATACAACACTGTAAATAAACCTCTCAGGGAATGCCTGACACAAAGAAAATGCAATTACGCAGTAAATAATGAACAAAATACATCTTGTTTGAATCATCAGTTTTATGGATTATATTTAAGGCTAGATACACCAATAATTAGCGGCAAATAATATTTCTATTAATATTTTCAACCAACGAGCGCCAAGTAAACATTTATATATCTATAACAGTATAATCGAAACAACAGTTAAGAAATAAATAAATATAACTATTTATCCATAAAACTACAGTGATTTTTGTTGCTGTTGTAACAAAATGTTTTCAGAATATTAAGCAATGCTTAGAATACACAGTGCATAACGATGTGTGACATCATAAGAAAAACGAATGCTAATTTGCTATAGAAGAACCGGTAAAAGAATTCATATATAAAAGTTTATAAACTTGTCAGTCTTTTTTTTTATTTACTAAATTTCAAATAGATAGGCAACTATAATCTTCTTATTACTCCGTCACACTTTACTAAATCATGATACCGGACGTCTTTTTGCCAACGCGTTTGTTTATATATTTTGCATGCGTTTCGTCTCATTTTTCCCCGCAAAATTGGTATGTGTCAATGTATATTAGCTACGTACACGTATAATTAAGGATATCAAATGCTGTAGTTGTAACTTTATTATGCCCCTCTTGTATAAAACAACTATTAAGGGATAACACCCCAAGAGATAGACAATCTAAAACGCTTGCTCGGGGATCACGTTAGTCAATGAAATATAACCCTCAAACCCAGAGTTTAGCGGAGGGCATCACTTAAATCCGTCTCCCAGGTATCCCAAGTGCTTCAAATGATCTTTCCCATACCAAAGCACTGGCGTTTTAAGTCTCTCTGTAAATATTAATGTCAACGAGCCATCCCTAAACATTTATGCAACTCAACATATATACTCGGTTATGTTCTTAAGCGTACCTTTATAGAAAACAACAATTATGTATGTTGCTGTTATTACCAAATATGTTTCCCAGGCTTTCTTACAGAATAATGTTCGTTATCACCACATGTCACTTTAAACTATGCTGAATATCTAGTGCATTACGATGTGTTAAACCTTAAAAATAGTCAATAATGATTCTGTGTTCTTGAATACTATTAACACAAACAAAACAAAACAAATTTATCTATTTAAGGTTGCTCATTTCATCAGGGCTTAAATACTTTTTACGACACAATGTCACAAGATGCTTAACGATAATTTATTTTCTTCAAATAATCATAGTTCAGTGCACGCGTTTAAAGTACCGCGCTTGTGAACCGCAGATCCCGAGTTCTAATCCGCTAGATCTTTTGTTTTTATCTACTGAATTAATTCATTTAAAACTCATCAAAGTTAAATCAGTTTATCAAAGCAAAATAGTACCGCCATTAAAATAACCCCCAAAACCCTTGGGGACCTTTACGCATATTAGATGGTCATCGCTTGCACTTTGGGATATTAGCTTGAACGTGTGACGTCACAGACTCTCTGCAGATCATCTTATCAGTCGCCGCTCTGAATTTTACCCACCAATCCCTCCCCTTCTTTATTGCGGTTGCCCTATTGAATTTTTATGTTATTTCAATTGAATACAATTTGATAGTTCAATGTTTCTGACGCTGCGGATTATTTTTTTTCAGGATGAAGCTGTCACCATAAGAGTCATCCCTATCCATTACGGATGTCTGATCTATGAGAGACAACTGTTGAGCTTGTCAGCGACTAGTTCAGCCTACCAGTAGTGCTCACGTGGACTTTAAATGGTTAATATAATATGTTTAAGTATTAATGAAAAGGGGTATACATTTTTACGAATGAACAGCTTGTCCTAGGGTTGTTCACCTTGTACATGTATACTGTATTCATTTTAATTTCGAGCAGCCGTGGTCATTACAAAATATCCTATAATGCTTAAACACAGGGCTTTCTGTAGACTCCTAAATAAACATAACGAATTGATATCCTCGTAATATCGCGAGAAGTACATCTCGCGGATTTCGAACACTTTCTTATTTCTCGGTCACAGGTAAACTAAACGTATAAATAATAGGAACTCAGCGTTAGCAATTTGATAATCAGTGAATTTGAAGCAAAACGGTTGAATCGTGGATTTAAGTTTTCATGTAAAATAAGAAATATACAGTATTTCATTTCTTTTGAGCTATGAAATCTAATCCATGCATTGCAGGCAACATTCTTTATACGATAGAAAATATTTTTTTTAGCCAATCAGAAAGCGCGTTAGAGCCAAAATTAAATTATTAGAAAATGCTTAAAGGTGAGAATATCAATAGCTAATATCGGTTAGCTACAATATGAAACAAAATGTTTAAAGGTGAATTTTACAGCCAGTACTACATGCCTAAATGTTATTAGATAATGGTTTACAGTATATGTCGATAGCCCTTAACTGCAAGCTATGGTCACGATTTTGGTTAAAATTCATTTTTCCGAATTTGATATTTACAGTACTTCAGTAAGAACATTTCAATAGTCAACCAACAATTTAGTTCCATTCGCCGTGTTATAAGCGAGTTACAGAGCTTACAATTCTTTGTGTCGTGTTAACAAAGCTTACGTTATGTAAGTTTTTTTAGAGATTCAAAACATACAGATTGGGTTTAAATGTATCAATGGTGCTAATATTTAACGAGTCTAAAATAATCACATCTTTTGTCATTCTCTTACGGACAAAAAATGTTATTTTGAAAACTATGATGCATTAAAAAAATAAAAATAAAAAACTTGCGTTAACCTATAATTATCTACTTAAATATGTTCTACCATTTAAATTATTGTTTTAAGCAATTAATGTGCAAATATTTCACAATATTAGAATTAAATTAGACTTATAGGCATATGCATGTTAATGATATACATGTATAATTGTAATTGTTTTAAAAGAATATTCTTTTTACTTAAGATTTTTGTTACAGTCCAAGTATGCATAAACACGTGCATGTACTCATGTACAGTACCATCTTAGTGTATTATCAATAAGTAGGGGAGGTGTTTATATGATATAAAATGTGATTTTGATTAAGTTTTATAGATGTAAATAACGTTTACTTATATTGTATTATAACCACTTAAGACATTCACAACAAGTCGTATGTTCATTGCACACCAGTGTTCTACATTTAGATATATTATTATATCATTAGGAGTGCAAATGCAACGCCTAATGATATAAATGTTTGTATCATTAGGGTTTGACCGTGTAGCTTTTGGCTAATTTGTATCATTAAGCGGTGATGATGAAACAATACAAACGGATATTTATTCATTTTACTTAGAATGGTATTATGATTATCATGTAATACACAATAATATTAATTAATAATGTAAAACAAACTGTGTATAAGTATTGGTATTGTATCTATCATGTCATGAATCTGTATTATTTAAGGAATACGGAATTATTCTATTGAGTATTATGAGGTGATGAATTTGGTGGGAGCGTGATATAATCCAATAAAGCGCGAAGGGCGTTATGATACTAAATTTGACCACGCCACGACCAAACTAATCCCCTCATAATATTCAAAGAATCATTCTTTATTACTTATAGATTTATATAATTTTCAGCGATTATACGATTAAGTATTTGAATATAGATAAGCAAACCCCGCTTGCACCCAAATAATTTGTCATTTGAATTGTTTGGACTATACAGTAAAAAATCGATGTGTAGTGTTATCACAGGCATAGAAACTGAAAGATGTAAATATATTAAATTATATGATTCAATGTATGCCGATCCTTAATCCTTAGTCATTTTTTTTCCATAAACATTTTAGCAATTTTTGTCTCAATTTAAAAATGATGCATTCTTATCTTACGGTAGTCCTATACTCGGCACTAAATCGGCTCAATCATTAAAAGCTTAGCTTTAAATGATAAATATACATTCTAGCAATACATATACAAAAGAAAATATGTATGTTTACATGCTAGTTTGTTTGTTATCACCTCTCAGACGGGTGTACCCCCTTGCGAAAATTATTGACAATTATGAAATTTGCTAGACGTCCGGTTTTCCTAAAAATAATTACCAATTTTGGGAAAATTAGAACTGAACATACAAAATAGAGTATAAATATTTATTTAAGCCATATCTCATCAATAATTTTGCGCAAATTGTTGTAAGTAAGTACGCTTTATGGACCTGATGTATCAAAATAGAATACAAAAAATGCAATGCTAGTATCGCGTTTGGTAATTTTTTTTACTATTTTATGGACTCAAACTTAAATTCATGGTGTTTATTCTATAGACTGACATCTTAGAAAAAAAATTTGGTAAAATAAATTATATGTTGACGGATTACTTTTCACGCTATAAGCTCTAAACCAAGTAGACCCTGACGAAAAAAATCCGTAAAAAAATCACATTTTGCTACAGTTTTCTGCCTAGATCTGGTAACAAAGTGAGATATCATTTAAACATTAATTAATTGACAATTGATTAAATTCGAAATAGCTTCTGTCTCTAAATTTAAACCGGTTTTAGTAAAAGAAAAAGAAATATTCGCGGGGGGGGGGTCAAAACAAAGAAGATATAAGCATACCTGAGATCCTGGTTAATCAGAAACTTCGTTTTTCATTTTACTTTAACAGAATCGAGTTTCTCAACATTAATCATTTCTATCTCTCAAAGAATACATATATTACCGTTCTTATTGCTTATTATTGCCATTGTTTACAACAGCGATGTAGAGCAAAATCAATACCGGGTATCAAAAACGCTTTGTAAAAGTCGAATCAATATTGTAAAATCCATATTATGACGTAGTGCGATACTCGGACTACTTTAAGGTAAATATGTTGCGATTAAGCATTCCTCAGAGAAACCCACGCTAACTAGCGCTTCACATTTATGAACAGTTATAAATCCACTATTTTGGAATGGATTCTATACCTTTTGCAAAATATTTGGACACGTATTTCCTAAACTGGGTTTATAAAATTCAAAGATATCAACTTGAAATAAATATTGAGTTCTGACATCATTAACATTAATATTCATTCACAAATTGGAGAGGTAAACTAGTTATAATACAGGGGCATACAAGAATACAATTGATATGGCTTGATTTTATTTATATATTTTAATGATGACTGAAAACAAGCAGTTTTTGAACCGTATGCCTTTGCACCGCGGTAATTTCTGTAAAACTTGTCATTTCATTAAATACTATGTCACCCTTATTTTTATTATAAGATGGTGAAAGATAATAATTTTGTTTTATTACTAAATGTTTTATAATTAAAAACGCTAATTCCAGTCGATTCGTTTAATTAAGTGCCATTATAAATGGTTTTATAGACAGCATTGTCAATCATGAAATGAGCACAGACAGGCAGTTTCCAATTCATTTCCATGAGGAAGAATTGTGTGCTTTTTGAGTCGTTAGAGGGACTCGGAGATTGATACTGACCAAGATCAGATGTGTTTATTGAATAACGTTTCCTTATAATCAAACAGGTTTGAAATATAAACACTTATCTTGATTAGACGCATAACTAAAAACAAAAACTGTCTAAACACTTTCCAAGCAATGATCAATATTTTTGTATATTTGGATTTTGTACGAAACTAAATCTTTAGCGAGAACAAAAATGCAAGGCTGCATTGGCATAATTATCCGGCAGATTGTTCTCTATATAACACATTAAAACTAAAAATATAGCTAGTTCAATGCACCAGCGGTGTCTTTTAAATGTGCACATAGGTTAGGATTTTGAGATAGATCTAGAGTTTGAAAATTAAAGAACACTTTTTGCGTTGAAAAAAGTAAAATATATATTGAAAACATGAAGCAAAGCTCTGCACACCTCTTATTATCTAAACACCTATGTGCAGAGGCTTAGTTCAAACCAGAAGATGTGTTATCGCGTTATGATTTGTTTGTACACATCGTTGCAGTTATGAGACAGTATCGTTCAAAAAATAATGATCCAATGCTTTTATTTACAATTTTTACCTTTATTCTCTTTTAACAATTATGACTTATTTTTCGAAATATCTGCCCTATTCTACGAGTAATGCGCCAATTACGGAAGCGATTTTAACATACGAAGTATGCTGCAAAAATGGTGCATGTCGCTATAATATTCTTTTTTCACAATTTTTTTTTTATTCTGTTAACCGATAGATATAAACTTTCGTATGATAATATATTGATAAATTGGATTAACTCAACTGTTATTCAATTAAACTTGTTACAACATAGGTATAAAATAACTAGATCCAGTTTGCAGTCGAAAGGAAAATTGGGGAAAATGAAGGATATTGTATTTATACGCACCAGATTTGATGATAAGGTCTTCTGTGTTATGCGTAAATATCACTCAAATCAATTAATTCAATTGAATAGGAGGAAAGAAAGTACTGATTTAAATAAACACCTGTCATCACACACCTAATGTTACCTTCCAGTACATTTGTCTATATTGCCGCTAATAATATTTTTAACGGTATGTTGGATATACAAGGTTTATATCAATTATCCTAATTTCTTTATTGTAGCAAGACTTTTGTATTTTAGTTTAATTTCCTTTGTAACATGTATAAGCAAGAATGCTATATAATCTGTTGAAGAGAAAAGGGTAGGTAAATGAAATATAATTTTCTGTTACTTACAATGTTGCAAGCTGTGATAATCCTTGAAATGCATTACTGTCGATCCTATTTATCTGGTTTCCATCAAGGTCCCTTTATGAGGACATAAAACAAGCATTCATGTCAATCACAAAGTTAACATAAAAACATTACAAAGAAAAGAAATTATTGCATAAGGATATGTTATATTCCAGTTAAAGTTAATTTTTCGTGTTTATAAATTATTTTTTACAATTTAGAGATCCAAATGCACCGCTAAATTATACACTGGTTAAACTTCAATATTTATTTTACAATGCACCTTCTTTAGGTTGCAGGACAGTTTTCGATGAACAACTTCCATATCACGTTTAAAAAAAAAATACTAAACTCATTATCCTAAATTAATTAATTAAAATGATAATTAAAACATAAACAATTAATATTTGGATTCGATAGAACAAATCCTTAAGGTCGAGATCTAGTAAATGAAAGGTGCCTACAGGTTATAAAATTTAAGATTTATATTCTTTCAATGATGCTTCATAACAACAGGTTTGTTTGATAGGGTGTACCGGGGCTAAAATTGTTGAAAAACACAATAAAAAATATCATGTTTCAAACTGTAATTTTCAATGAAATAATGAGGAAATAAGAAACACATTTCAGAGTTTTGTCCATTTTTGACAAATAAAATATATCTAGATAATAATTGGGTTTGATAAAGGAAGTTTGTAATTAAAGATTTTGAATGGAAAGATAAAATTAACAATCGCGATTTCCGTCACAGTGAATGATTGGAGATGAAAATAAATTATATGCATGTACATATATAATATACACATAGGAATGACACTTTGTTAGATATATAGAAAAAAATATATACTAAGTGTAGATTTAATACCCTGACCAGATCTCACAGCCAACCTATAAATGTCAAACATATACAAATATAACTAAGAATGCACAATCATTTCATTATTTTTTTTTATTTTTGGCGCTTTGAGCAGTTCATTAATAATATTCAATTTTCAACCTCTTACCGAATGTGGCCTTCATAAGTTATTTATATGACGAAATTGACGGATGAAAATTCCACTAGTTTATCAACATTTTTCAAATATATTTAGGGCCAATCTAATTTTTTAGTCAAGAGATTTGTTTAGGGGTTCGTTTAGTTTGAAAGAAAACAAGTTATGGTGTATGAATTTATTGGAAGTCTATCAAAATAGTAAAATGCAATAGCAAAGGTGGAGGTGGATAGGGCATACGCTACGAAAACAACAGGATAACATCACAAGGCAAGCCCTATCCTGGAACCCCCAAGGAAATTGAAAGTGGGGCAGGCCAAGAAACACCTGGAAGAGAAATTTAGAGACGGACATAAAACAAAAATGGGTAAAAACTGGAAAGAGGTAGGAAAGATTGCACAGGATAAAGGGGCAAGTGGGTGAGGAGTTTATATGATATAGTATGTGATTTTGATTGACTTTTATAGATGTATATAACGTTTACTTATATTGTATTATAACCACTTAAGACATTAACAACAAGTCGTATGTTCATTGCACACCAGTGTTCTACATTTAGATATATTATTATATCATTAGGAGTGCAAATGAAATGCCAAATGATATAAATGTTTGTATCATTAGGGTTTGACCGTGTAGCTTTTGGCTAATTTGTATCATTTAGCGGTGATGATCAAACAATACAAACAGATATTAATTCATTTTACTTAGAATGGTATCATGATTATCATGTAATACACAATTATTATAATCAATAATGTAAAACAAACTGTGTATAAGGTTTGGTATTGCATCATACATGTATCATGTCATGAATCTGTATTATTTAAGGAATACGGAATTATTCTTTGAGTATTATTAGGTGATAAATTTGGTTGGAGCGTGATATAACCCAATAAAGCGGGAAGGGCTACCAAAGGATACTAAATTTGACCACGCCACGACCAAACTTATCCCCTCATAATATTCAAAGAATCATTCTTTATTACTTATAGATTAATATAATTTTCAGCGATTATACCATTAAGTATTTGAATATAGATAAGCAAACCCCGCTTGCACCCAAATAATTTGTCATCTGATTTTTTTGGACTGTACAGTATAAAATCGATATGTGGTGTTATTACAGGCAAAGAAACTGAAAGATATAAATATATCAAATTATGATTCAATGTATGCCGATCCTTAATCTTTAGTCATTTTTTTTCCTTAAACATTTTAGCAATTTTCGTCTCAATTTAAAAATTATACATTCTTATCTTAAGGTAAATAAGTTTCGATTAAGCATTCCTCAGAAAAACGCACGCTAACTAGCGCTACACATTTATGAACAGTTATAAATCCACTATTTTGAAATGGAATCTATACCTTTTGCAAAATATTTGGACACGTATTTCCTAAACTGGGTTTATAAAATTCATTGACCTAATCATCATCAGTACACTCGATGGATATTTTCAAGATAGCGATTTTTATACCTAGTGGCAGTAACATATCATTTTTAAAACTTCAAGACGGTGGAACATAAGCTGTGCAAAGGTAAATCCATGTGAATAAACAAAAAAAAACGTGTACCCAAACAAGATGTTCAGTGAACTCTGTTTGATGTACTTATTAAATGTTACAACTTGAAATAAATATTGAGTTCTGACATCTTTTACATTAATATTCATTCAAAAATTCGAGAAGTAAACTACTAATAATACAGGGGCACACCATAATCCAATTTTTATGACTTGATTTTATTTATATATTTTCATGATGACTGAAAACATGCCGTTTTTTTAACCATATGCCTTTTCAACGCGGTAATTTCTGTAAAACTTGTCATTTCATAAAATACTATGTCACCCTTATTTTCATTTTTTGAGGGAAGACATAAACTTTGTTTTATCACTATATGTTTTATAATTAAAAAAAGCTTACTCCAGTCGCTCTCCTTAATTGCCATTATAAATGGTTTTATAGACAGCATTGTCAATCATGAAATTGGCACAGACCGGAAGTTTCCAATACATTTCCATGAGGAAGAATTGTGTACCCTTTGAGTCTTTTGTGGGACACAGAGAATGGTGATGACCAAGATCAGATGTGTTTATTGAAAAACGTTTCCTCATAATAAACCAGGTTTGAAATATAAACACTTATCTTGACTAGACGCATAATTAAAAACAAAAATGGTAATACTCTTTTTAAGCAATGATCAATCTTTTTGTATGTTTGAATTTGTACAAAACTGAATCTTTAGCGAGAACAAAAATGCTGCATTGGCATAAGTATACGGCACAGTGTTCTCTATATAACACATTAAATCTATAAATATAGCTAGGTCAATGCACCAGCGGTGACTTTTAAATGTACACATAGGTTAGGATTTGAGATGGGTCTAGAGTTTGAAAATTAAAGAACACTTTTTTGCATTGAAAAAAAGTAAAATGTATATTCAAAACATGAAACAAAGGTCTGCACACCTCTTTTTCTCTAAACACCTATTTGCAGAGGGCTAGTTAAAACCACAAGATGTGTTATCGCGTTATGATTTGTTTGTACACATCGTTGCAGTTATGTACATGACAACATCTTTCAAAAAATAATAATATAATGCTTTTATGAACAATTTTCCCCTTTATTCCCTTTTGACAGTTATGGCTTGTTTTTCGAAATATCCGCCCTATTCTACGAGTAATGCACCATTAACGGAAGAGCGATAATAACAGCCGAAGTATGCTGAAAAAATAGTGCATATCGCTATAAAATTCTTATTTCACAATTTTATTTCTCATTCTGTTAACCGATAGATATAAACTTTCGTATGATAATATATTGATAAATTGGATTAACGTAACTGTTAATCAATTAAACGTGTCACAACATAGGTATACTATAACTAGATCCAGTTTGCAGTCGCAAGGAGAGTCAAACATGTTTTAGAAAAAAAGAAGGATGTTGTATCTATACGCACCAGATTTGATGATTAGGTCTTCTGTGTTATGCGTAAATATCACTCAAATCAATCAATCCAATTGAATAGGAGAAAAGAAAGTACTGATTTTAATAAACACCTGCCATCACACATTTAATGTTACCTTCCTTGACATTTGTCTACATTGCCGTTTATAATCTTTTTAATGGTGTGTTGGATATATATGTTTATTTTAATTATCCTAATTTCTTTATTGTAATTTACAAAATGTAGTTTAATTTTCTCCGTAATAAGTATAAGTATGTTATATAATGTTTTGAAGAAAAAAGGGTACGTAAATGAAATAGAATTTTTTTGTTACTTACAATGTTTCAAGCTGTGATAATCCCTGAAAGGCATTACTCTCGATTCTGCTTATCTGGTTTCTATAAAGGTCCCTTCATGAGGACAAAAAACATTCCAGTTGATTCAAAAGTTAACAAAAAAAAATCATTGCACTAGGATATGTTTTATATTCCAATTAAAGTTAATTTTTCATGTTTATAAATTATTTTTACAGTTAAGACATCCAATGTATCGCTAAATCATACACTACATTATACACTACATTATACACTGGTTAAACTTCAATTGTTATTTTACACTGCACCTTAAGGTTGCAGGACAGTTTTCGATGAACAACATCCATATCACTTTTAATAAGAATATTAAATTCATTATCCTAAATTACCTAATTCTCACAAATATGATAACTAAAACATAAAATTTATATTTGGATTTGATAGTAAAACCCTTAATAATTGCCGTAATTATGAGCTTTGTTCATATTCTCTATTAGTAATGTATGATTTCAAACTAGTTTCTTTTTTTTAAAGCTTGGAAACGGTGCTCCGATTGTATTGTGTGGTGCATATACCAGTGAAACAAATTATGTTTTACAAACTACACCTTCATTACTAAATAGCTCAAAGATCAATTTTTAACCATTAAAATGAAAAAAAAGATATTTCCAACATTAAAGTCTATGTTCATATACAAACATCATGAACGGCATTATATTAAAGACCAGGTAAGATAGGTGAATGTGCGAAGATAGATGTTTATTTATCAACACGGGTCATTTATAGTTGTTACATCATAAAGGAAGTTTTTGTATATAAAGGATTAGGGATGAAAATAAATTATATGAATATATAATATGCACATGGGAATGACACTTTGTTAGATATATAGAAAAAACCCATACTAAGTGTAGATTTAATACCCTGACCAGATCTCACCCACCTACAAATGTCAAACATATACATTTATAAGAAAGCACAATCATTTCATAATACCTTTTTTATCTTTGTCGCTTTAAGAAGTTCATAAATAATACTCAATTTTCAACTTCTTACCGTATGTGTGCTTCATAAGTTTATGAGACAAAATTGACAGATAAAAATTCGATTTGTTTATCAACGTTATTGAAATTCGGAATTTTCATAAGCTGGAGTTATCGTTCGTACATGTAGCACGAGTTATCTCCGCATAGGAGCAGGTACACGCTATTTAACAAGAATAAATAAATAGTTATAATAAGCGTTTTTTGTCTTGTTAAATCGCTTATTGGTGTAAATTTTCAAAGTAAAAAGACAAGTGTGCAATCAAAGAATGCTGTAATACTGCAAAAACATTACGGAGATTTGACTAGAGCGTTAAATTGTAGTATCGTTTTTTAAAAGTCCATTACAGATTCATTGACTGTGAACAGTTCAGTATGAAAGATGTATTTAAAGTCGCAGGCAGTTTAGCCCCCTCAGTCCTTTCAATCATGATATAGACCCAACTTGTGTTATACTAAGTACATGTACCGCGTTCGCCGATTGTAGCACTCCATGCCAATCGGTCAGCCTGCGGCGCAAAATTCTTACTCTACTGGTTTTTAAAATCCGTATGGTCGAGAAAAAGTACTATGAAAAATATTTGAAAATCTAACCTTGGCCAAATGAACCTTATACATTTTGAATGTATATGAAATACAGTGGATCCCAACATTATTCTACGTTTCTGAGGATTACTGCTGTTTTGAAGACATGGTTATTAATGATATCTTTTCTGAGGAAGCAAACCTTATTACACCTGTAGGAAAAAATCTCAAAATGCCGCAGACGTTTTCCTTTTTTTGAGCTGTGTACAAATAATACGGTTTTTTTTTTGGTTTTTTAAAACGGTAGTTTCAATAGATTTACCTTAGAGTCAATACATCTTGTTTCATTATAATCCTAGATACACCAACAATAAGCATCATATATTATAATTCAAAGTTTGCTGATAAAACAGCAATAACATTTGCTGGTCACAATCTAATAATACAAAGAATGTATACTCAATCAAAGGAAGTGCCGCCTGCCTGCGAATAAATGACCCGGAGTTTGTGGTCAGACATCAGAGGTATCCATCTTTTTTTATCTCAAAATACCATCAAATGAATTTGTCTTTACAAAATTACCCGCTATGCATACTTTATATTTTTATGTCCGTTTTAATATTTCTTCGACCGAGCCATACGTCAACTGAAACAACAGTCAAGGAATGACTTATTTCATCATTTGTCCATAAAACTACACTGATGCATGTTGCTGTTGTAAAAAAATATTTGCAGAATATTTAGCAACGCTGAATACCCAGTGCATAACGATGTGTGATTTCATAAGAAAACATCTGCTTCTTGGCTATATAAGCATCGTCCAAAAAATTGATATATCAAAGTTTTAAAACTGGTCGGCCCTTTTCATTTTCATTTACTGGATAAGATACGCAAATAAGTTGTTCTTCTAAATACTCCTTCACACCTCACCAGATCAAGATACTTAACATATTTTTAAAGACATGTTTTTGTCAATTCGTTTGTTTCTATTTGCACGCATTTCTTCCTATTTTTACTAGCAACTATAATGGCTATGTGTCTTTGTACATTGTATATATGTAAGTGCCACGTACACGTATGACTAAGGAAATCGAATGGTTTGGTTGTAACTTTAGTATGCCTTAAATCATTAACGGACGGTGTTGCATAAGAGGTTGCTACAATGCCTCCTCTTGTATAAAACAACTACCAAGGGATAACACCCCTAGAGATAGACAATCAAAAACGCTTACCCGGGGATCACTTTAGTCAATTAGATATCACTAAAGTAAACCTAAAACCCAGAGTTTGGAGGAGGACATCACTGAATTCCATCTCCCTGGTACATGTACCCCAAACACCTCATATGGACCTTTCCATATCAAAGCACTTGCGTTTTAAGTCTCTCTGTAAATATTAATGATTTCACTCAACAAGCCATCCGCAAACATTTATGTACCTAAAGATATAAACTCGGTTATGTCGGTTATGTCTTTAAGCGCACCTCAAAAGGAGACAATAGTCAAATGATAAATTTAAAACCCCATTTGTGTTTTTGTCGTCTAAAATTAGTTATGTATGTTGCTGAAACCAAAAATGTTTCCCGGACCTTCTTGCAAAATATTGTTCGTTATCACCACATGTCATTGTAAACTATGCTGAATATCCAGTGTATTAGATATGTTACACTATATCAAAACATCTGCTTCTGGGAGAAGCTTAATAACTAAGCGCAAGCACCATCCTGTCTTCTTGAATACTAGTAGTACAAACAAAACAAAAGAAATCTATTTAAGATAGCTCACTTCATCATGGCTTAAATACTTTCTATGACACAATATATGTCACAAGATGACAATTTAAATGCTTTATGAAGTCGATATTCTTTTCTAAATATTAATAGCTCAGTGCACGTGGTTAAAGTATCGCGCTTGTGAACCGTATATTCCGAGTTCTAATCCGCTAGGTCTTTTGTTGTGATCGGCTTCGGCCGATCACTATTGTGTCCATATGAGGCATCCGGCAAATGCTTCCACGTGCGCACACATTCCGCTTGCATAAGTAGTTCTTATAAAAACTTCAAGTTTGGTTTAGTAGATATATAACATTTTACTCAGTTTTATTTAAATTCATTTACCTTAAGAGATCCAAACACACATAAAATACAGTTCGACCTTTTAATTCAAGAATGCACATTTTGTCTCACGCGTAAGAATTTCGATCGAAGGATTCATTCAGTAATGCAGTTGACCTCGATGAACTGACCTCAATCATAAGAAGATGCTCCATGAACTGACCTCGATCTATTGATGTTGCATAATAGAAGCTAGGAAGACGGCTTGATTTATAAACAAGGTTACGTTATAATGCGACCTGAATGGCAAGTTATAATGGCAATGTTTTTCAGTCGCATTAAATTATTTTAATACAACTCATTCTTTCTATACGTAAATTGTAAAGAAGAAGATGATACATTAACATTTAATAACTACGTTAAAAATATAAAACTAGACAAGGAGTTTACGAACGGCTTTCCCCAAATTTATTTCGAAATTAAATTTATTGACGGTTTATAATGATGAAATTATGGTGTACAGATTCAAAATATTATATTTTTTGTAAAAATACAGTACTTTTTTAATTATTTTACATCTTATCATGTTGAGTGCTTCTAGCTATCAATATATCATTATTGCCGATCATTCCTTTAAAAGGAATACTTGTTTTTTCTACTGAATTAAATTTGAAACATCGTATTTTTTCATCAAATAGCCTATTTTCGTCTAATTCACATGAATACGTCTCTAAACATCCATTGTGCTTCTCTATAATACTTGCTATCCTAGTATCAGGTCGTTTTTGTGTGAGTTGAGAAAATATTTCAAGGTCTGGCCATCAAAAAATGATTCCCCGCGCGCATCTGATTTAAAATTGTCCATCTCATCACTATATGAATTTAAAAAAATTATATTGCGCTTGCGAATTACAGGATTTAGGACCGCATTTTAGATACTCGAGTAATTGAAATGCTTGCCTTATACATGTATAAAGAACATTATTGCAAACATCCCTATGATCCAGACTAAATTATAACAAAGTGCAATGGCCGCCAACTATAGTTAAGTATAGTTATGATCGCGACAGCAATGATTTTATAGTTTTGATATGAAAAGGAACATCGTTTAACTACAAATACATGTTGGAGGAGTCCTAATGTCCTGCAGCTCGCGCAGTACTTAATATCACATAATGATTAAACACAGGGCTTTATTAAACGCGAGGAATTAATATCTGCGTAATATTGCGAAAAGCACATGTCGTGGATTTCAAAATCTCGCTTTTATTTCTCGGACACATGTCAACTTAATGGAACTATGATAAAAACTCAGCGTTTGCAACTTCATCATCTTTCGATATAAAGCAGAAGTACTCGTTTGAAATAAGGAATTTTCAGTATTTCATTTACTTTAAGCTAATAAATCTAAGACCGATATATGCATTGCAAGGTATATATATTCTTGCCTTATAACCTCGCTATATTATGAAATAAAAAGAAAAAAAATCACAGCCCAATCTAATCTTTTTGAAAAATAAATATTAGCCAGAGAACCAAGATAATAATAATGTATGGACTAATTAGCCATCTTAAAGCAATTATAATACATGTATTTAGAAAAGAACATGTTTTAGGAAAGTAATTGTCAACTTAATTTTCTCACATTTTTTAACAAAAATGATTTGAATATTACTACGGAACGATAACATGGACAAGACAGGGTTATGAATAAGAATAAATTATTTAAATGTTTCATTTCAACAAAATAATCTTTCTTTTGTGATTCATGTGTAATACGAAGGCGGCGACACTACAGAAAAAATACACTACATACGTTAGCGGGTTACTATAGTGTGTAATGTTTTTTTCGCAATGGTCGCTGATTTCATAACTCACATGAATTATGAAAGAAAGACTTGTATTGTTCATATTTACATCTCTCTATTAACAAATTAATAAATTGATTATTTAAAGTGTTTAAAATTGACAGAATTACTGTTAATGTTCACGTAAATCATTACGTTAGCTAAAAGAGTCAAACCGTTTTCTATGAGAAATCGAGTCTGACATCATCATGAATAATCCGTGCAGTCCATGAATTTTTCACAGGTCGCTGTAGGTTTCGACCAATCGATAAAAAGAGTGTGTAAATTTTAGTCTGGTTCTTTCTATAAAGCTATGAATCAACTAAGAGTTTCCGTAAGAAATGGAAGGAATTATACCCGGTAGATATAAATATAAGATAATGAACGATAAAGAGGTAAAAGTAAATTTTATAAACATACAGAGGCATAATGATTTAGTTACTTCTTTGTAATTGGTTTATTTTATGTTTCTTACGTAAATCATTTTATTCGTTATCATTATTATCATCAGTTCTACATGTAGTATAAGTATACGGGTATAAAATAAATATGACAATTACTTACAGAGTGCAGGTATCATTTGGTATCCCCGTCGGAACCATTTTTAGGCCTCGTCCCCAGCAATTCACTCTTTTACACGTTCCCTCATCGCAAGAACAGCGAGCGGGACAACCATCAGTCATACCAATTAAACACACCCCATATAGGAGACACAACCAGAAGATACCATAAGTTCCATTCATTTTAAGGCTCAGTAAATAAATCTTTATTCCCGATAAAACAATCTCGATAAAACAACACGGAAATGATTGGGTAATTTAAATGTCCATCCATTTCTAACGTTGAATTAGACAAAGGAACCAATAGGATTGCTTTAACGTTACAGGAAGGTGTCAATGATGTAAATAATTGATTGACATTTTAGGTTTTAATTAAGTTCAAGAACCACAGCCGAAATAGTTTTCTTGTTATTGCAATTTTGATTTCTATTGTATAACACGGATATTATTGGCTATATGCTATGTGTTGTTGTTTTTTAACATATATATTGCATAATAAAATTTTATAATTGATTAAAAAAATGACTGTTCGTGAAGACTTAAATATATGTTAAATAATCTGTTTTCTGCTTACAAACATGTTCGTACTAAGAGATAACTAATGCAAGCGCGGGAATAAAAATTGTCACTATTAATTCATTTTTGTAGATACTGTGTTCAATTAGTAATTCTATTTTTTTTTTCATAAAAATTTTGTTAAAATTGAAAAAAAATAGGTATTTACAAGAGAACATACTGAGGGTAATGATATTAATCTTGGGTTTCCAGGATAGAATATGTTATGAAAAAAATGCAATTTTTCAAGAAAAAGATACACTTTTAATGCAAAGCGCATTTCAAAATATGATGTCATCATTGATTTGAGATTTAGTTGCAAATCTTAAAAAATTATGTACCAACCATTACGTTTGTGTCATAACAAATTTAGAAGTAAAACTTAATAACCGTTGCTAATGGTAAATAAAGAAAATTCTAATGTTATAAGGCATTTTTGACTAGCTGTTAATCGACTATAAAATATAAAAACATCAATTGTTGAGAAAAAAATTAACTTTAGTGCAATTTGAAAAAAAAATAAAAGTTTTAAACCAATTGCCGTTGATGGATTTATCCAAAAAAAAAACCATTCAAAATGTAAACAAAAGCTTTGTATACATAACAACAAATTGTAAACTCGCTTATAACTCAACGATTTGGTTGCCTATTATAAATACCTGACAGAAACATGGTAAACATTAAAATCGTAAAAAGAGTTTTTGACCAAAATCATAACCATGACCCTTTAAATGGTTTTATAATTCGGTTTATTATTGTTAAAAAATCGTAAAAAACCCATTTCAATAATTTTTAACGGTCTCCATGGTAACATAATAAAAGTTTTAGTAAACCTAGATTAACCTAGATTAACACTGCAAAAGGTAACCATGTGTTGATAACAGACAAACGTATCATCTACGGTTTTTTACAGTTTACGTGAGTAAACCTGACCTTTTGTAAAATTGTGAAAGGTGAAAGATTGTTGTGTCATGATATAAATGTTCCATATTTAATAATGTTGACGTTGTTGATGATTTTACCAAGGAGTTAATACCCAATATGTGCTTTGTTAATCTTATATTCTAATAGATCTGCTTTCACCCCCCATCCCCCACGAAATACCCTTAAATACCGTTACACCAGAAAAGTTTGATTTCCTTTCCAATCAAATAAAAACTGATATTAAGTTTGAGCTTTAACTGCCGGATGCTAGATTACAAAGTTTAGAACATGTCAGTGCCTACTGACATGAAAATGCCTACTGAAAAAAAAATTCCCAATTCCTCGACAACCAATATAGACCAAAATTAAATACATCAGAATGAAACCAAATAATTGTTTAAACCTTAAATATGTCAAATAAAACAATTTCTGAATACACCACACTTATTATTGATGTTAATACCATATCTAAAATATACAATTTCTGAATACACCACACTTATTTTTGATGTTAATACCATATCTAAAATACACCGTATGTCAGGCAATTATTACGATGATTTAATTTTTGCTTTTTTTTTGCAATCTTTTTAAATTGCAAATTATTGAATCAGCAGAAATTATATTTTGTATCATTTTCTATAAGACGTTTAATATATATAAAAAAGGAACTAACGCAAATTAAAAATGGTTCACATTTTCCCCATTTTAGCATATTGTGTGACACGCAAAAAAAACTGGATATGCGGATATGCAGTTTAACTTGTTTCATGTTTCATATCATGATTGTCAATTTCACACTTCACAAACTAAACGATTGAAGTTTTGTTTTTAATTGGTGAATTGGGAATGATAAATATATATGAAAACAAGAAGGGTTTAACATATTCACCACCTGTAAGTAAATATATGCGTTTCAGTAGGTTTCCGAATATTGTTTTCTACAGTTGCAGCCTGACCAATCTTTTTACGATTCTCAGCCCATTGTGAGGGAATTCGAATTTCCTGTTCCACAAAGTTTTAACTAGCTTTAGAAAGGTCCTGACTCTTCTTTAACATATCCCTGCTTTGGGGTATCTTGGGTCGTTCATTTTCTGTCGGTACCGATTGCTTTTGGATATACCAACAGATTTATTAATTTTAAGTGTAATATTTTTGAGTTTCTATTCTTTTTTTAAGGCAGCAAGCAACACTTTTATTTTTGTTTAACAAATAGAAATATGATTTTAAAGGAAATGCCCCCACTCTTTTGGAGCATGTTAACAATCATAGGGATATGTATAATTTCATAATGACTGCAATGAAATGTCAAAACTAGCATATATTTGTTAAATCTTTGATGAACTAGATTATATGTAAATATGTAGTGATTTTGTTTTGAATATTATTTTTCTACGAAATCTCTTGATGATAAACTATTTAATATAACCGCACAGCCAATTTTGCGCAACTAAATTTATTAAACATTGTCTCCCGTTAAAATACTCATGTAAACTTGTAACACATGTGCAACAATTGCGTAATATGAGTAACGGCCTGCATTCTAAAATTAAAACGAAAAAAAAATTAATTTCTATAAAATCTTTTTTTTCCAACATAGTGTTATATCTTGCTGTCTTTGCGAACCTGCCAATTATTTAAGAAATAAAGAATCATTCTTTGAATATTATGAGGTGATGATTATGGTTTGGGTTTGGTTAAATCCAATAAAGTCCGAAGGTTTTGTGATAGATTTGACCACGCTCTGACTGAAATTATCACCTCATAACATTCAAAGACTGATTCCGTTTTACTTATATTTATACCATTTCCAATTATTTCAGCACTGTAAAACAACATTTCAAAACCACTATTTTTCATGTTGCACATCCTTTGTATTACATCGTAGTCAGCCAATACCGTTTTTCTTTCTTTTTGGTTATGCAATAGGACGCGCTCATTCAGTGTCGCTCATCTTTTGTGAAATTTTTGGGCTATAGGCTTCAAAATATTTATCACAGACAAAGACAGATGAAAATGTAAATATTGAAGCATAAAAACTAGCATATAATAAGGACAAATAATTAAATCGTACATACATTGCTTTTTTATTATATTACTTGCATAGCTAACTCCAGTCGGCCTCTCAAGTGTCATTATGAATGGTAATTATATACATCATACACATAGTCACTCATGAAATAGTCACAAACCGGAGGTTTCCAATTAAATTCTATGGATAATGAGGAAGAATTGTGTGCTCTTTGAGTCTTCTGTTAGACACAGAGACTGGTACTGCCCCAGATCAGATGTGTTTATTGAATAATATGCCCCCATAATTAAAAGGGTTCAAGAGACAATTTAGTTATCGTGATTAAACGCATAATCAATGCTTGATTAACATCTAAATAAGAATGGGAAACTCTCATAATACGTATTGCCACAGTCTAATTTATTTTTTTTATAAATTTTGCAGCTAGACATCATACAAATGACACGTTATTTAATGAACAACTATTGTTTGGATGTAACTAAGATCATACACAAATGCTGTTTGCTTTAATCTTTCAACAATAACAATGGCATAAAGGTTTGGAAGTAAAATTGGTTACATCCAGGTATCCATAAAGATGAAAGAGCATTTATATTTACTAAAAATAAAATCTCGATTTTTTTTTCAAATTGTACATGCTTGACCGACACTGTATTTTAAAAGTTAAAAATAACTGTCTCTCCGGTTTAAACCTATAACGCTAGGATGTTTTAAATGCACATAAAGATCGTCCGTGGAAGAAGATATGGATATAGTTTTTTGTTCATTGTTAATTTAAACAAAATGGAACTGGTATGTCACAAGACGGGTTGATAGATTCCATCTTAAATTCTATATTTGTTCTGCCAAATTTGTTATAATTTTTCTCCCGCGACAAAACGTTATCATAAACATGAATACGTTTGTACACAGATGTGTAAAACCTTACATGAGTGTGAACGTATGTTATTTAGGTAAACTTAATATGTCTTGATTTTTAACTTCAAAAGCAAAAGTAATAAAATAAAAATTGTTTTTCTTATCAAGAGTATAAAGGAATATACTCAAGACAAAGTTTGAAGCATTTAGGTTCGATTTTGTCAAAGGAAAGATATCGTTCTTTGATTCAAATTGTATTAATAAGAATTCATAAAATATATACATACATATATAGGATTGTAATTAAAGGTTCATTTATATTGTGCTCCTTTATTTTATCAATGGGAGATAATAAAAAAAAAGTTTGCTATACTGTATATGATAAGCGTCACAGTAATGGACAAGTGTTGTGATTGATTTGATATGTTTGTAATTAAATCAAATGATTCAGACTATCTGTCTAATGCAATTTTAAAGCCGTACGTTCGGGAACTATCCTATGTATATAGTTGAACCGGAAAAACTTAATTAATATGAGCTTTTGTACATTTCAATAATAGATACAAAGGGCAATAATTAAGAAAAAAGGAATCATTCTTTGAGTATTATGAGGTAATAATTTTGGTCGTTAAACGTTAAAAATGACCACATTCCAATTGTTTAGCCTTCTAAAAGGTCAGTAATAAAAAGACATTTGTTGGTTGAGGGAAACAGGTTTAAAACAAAAACGTTTTAAAGGTATTGATAGTTACTGTTTCCGTCGCTATGATATGAACAAAAACTATAACTTTGTATTTTGTCTTTTAATTGTCTTTGAATCCAGTTTACAATCAATATTTTATTGTTATTTAAAATTAATATACTAAATAAAATGTTTAAAATGACCCCTTTTATGAAAATGAAATTGGCGGAGTTGTGTTCTTTCTCCTTACGGTCAGGTTTCCCTTTTCTCGATTGTCTTCCTTTGAGTACTTGGGCCAATTTTTATAACACTAACATCCAACACAGAAGACTATCTATAAAATACATTAACACCTTTGAATTTAAAAAAAGAGTTTTGTGTTATCTATTACACATTTATATATTTATGTATTAACAATTACTATTTAAAAAAACACCACCTCTGAAACGCTTAAAATTTGTTAATAAATAACATCTGTTGTATGAACAGTAAAATAGCATACACTCTGTGTTTCTTAGAATTGACGATAACCAAGACAGCCACAAAAGACATAACATATTTCATACAAAATCCAGAGCAAAGTTCCTTTTCTGTGCATATCACTTGCTGATTATTGGTACTAGAAAAATCAAGATAAAGTAGAATCGTTCTATCTATTGGATCTGAATAAAATTAATTTTCAATAATCATTATTTGAACGCAATATTGTACGCCAAACTTACATGATGCATAATATAACACTATCAAAGACAGGACATCAAAGATGGCCAGAACGTATCAAAATGTTGACGCCATTCAGCGATTTTCTGGATTTCAATACTCGCAAAATATGTTGATTGGCAAGAAAACAGTCTATTTCGAACATTTAAGGAACAAAATAAGGGTTCCATCCTATCAAAGTTATTCATTTTGTTCATTATAAACATTCGAAACAAATAATATTACATGTAATATATATGAAAAAAATCGTGTTTTGATCAATGATTTAAAAATTGATCATGATTGATGATACACTAGCTTTAAGCACCGGGTTCAGATAAATATTTCATTGAAATATTAAAGAAAACAGTCCTAGAACTAACAATATTTTTTTGATAAGTCGCGTATATAAATTTATAATATTAAAAAAAAAGTAAAGGTCAAAAGCTATACCAGCTTTAACAATGTTATGATAGTTGTTTAATGATTTTGCACATTATATAGTTTTGATCGAAAAAAATATAACTATCTATTCAATAAATTTGTAATGTAAAGGTACTCTATTCTTCTACATTCTATCGAACGCCTTTAATATATTACAAAATAAATACAACATAGTTACGTAGTTTTTTTTTTCAAACTACTTAAAAAAAATATAAAAGAGTAAACAAATCTGTTTAAATACCTGTTTGAAACTTTTCAAAAATATTCATATCTACATAAATTTACGCATGATAATTCAATTACACAGTTCTGTGTAGTTGTGTTAATAAAATACCTTAATAAATTTGAATGTTATTCTCTCAATCGGAGAAATAAGTGTGGAATAAATCAGAATTGAAAGGTAGTATGATAATAGTTCAAGACGAAAAGTAAAAAAAATACCATGAAGTATAATTATCGGTTTGATTGATAAACACGTTCGATAGTCGTGAACCCTAACAACGTTTTGCATGGTTAAAAACTCATTTGCATTTATCGCCAAAAGAACACATGAAAATTAAAATACAAGCTGTTCTTTTACAATTAATTGCAATAATCATCTTGTGAAACTTTCTAGTACCATCTCATGTCTGTAATGGTATAACTGGAACAAAGTTATGCATGGAATGTGCAACGATCACTTTGTTTCCCATGGTAACTGCTCTGCCTCATACAAAAAACCAGATATAAAATGTTGACATCTTAAATTCTTTTTTTGGCAATTATAATATTAAATTAATTTCAATCACTGTTATGAATGATCCACACAAGAAATAAATTTTACAGTGATATCTTACGTACTTTCAAATAGATGATGTTGACTTCCTTGCAAAATGGTGACATTTTATGCAATCTGTTCAGTATATTTCGAGCTTTCTTTTTCAATGATATATGTCATTTAGCAGCTGTGTTGTTTTGTGCCACAACATGCGTTGCGCGATTAAAATCGTTGTCTTCTTTACCAATTTTTGTTTTATCGTAAACGATGTAAAGAGTTTAACAATGACTCAAAAGGTGTACATTTTTGACGCCGGTTATGCGTCACATGACCAACACTTGTGAACTGATTATGTTTCTTTTCTTAGATATAAGTTAAGCTCGGTATTGAAATGTTAAATATTTTTTCTGAAGGTATGATCAAAGTCAAGAAAAGTACGCAATTGTCTTATGAAATAATAGTCAATAAATTCCTCTAGTACAGCTTGTATACTTTTATAATAAAAATCTTTTATTTTCATTTACTCTTTCCAACAACTTTATATATCATGATTATTTCTTCTTGTAGATGTCAAATTATGTGGAACGCTTAAACTGCTGCAACAAATCATTCTTTAGACTATGCCTATTTATTTTTCAACAATTAACCACACTTCTGGTGTCTTTTGGAGTAATGATATTGTAATGATATTGTATTTACACGAAACCAGATTAATTTATTTTGTCATACTGTCTGTTCCTAGAAGATGGAACGTTGTGAATACTAAAGCTTTAATACTTGCCATATACCGTGTCACATTCCAAATTGTAAAATGGAACGTTGCTGATATCTACTTTCCTAAGATGTCTTTGATTGCTGCACTGCAGATCGTTTCCTGAATTGTACGCAAGCATTCCTGAAGTCTGCATAAATATCATCAGTTCCAAATCGCAAGTGCAGTTCAATTAGGGATTTTTTTTATATATACCTTATGAAAGAAAACTTCCGGTATTAATTCATTTTTCTGCAGTACTACAGATACATGTATGTAAACTTATACCACTAGTTATAGCAACATTTAAAACAAAGCATGATATGTAACATAATGTACTCTACTCTTTCTATATGTAATCTTACATTATTTTGAAGTTTGAAATAGATGGTATTTTGGAGAAAAAATCTGTGTAAAATAAATTGATATATTGTTTATACTCGTATAATGAATAATTAATTATTGATATTCTAAGTTTGGCGAAACAATAAAAGAAATGTATTTTTCTTGCTGCTCAGTATAAGGCCAAAAAAATATATTCCTGTTTCCTGTCACCTGACCAAACAAATTAGGGTAGGTAGGTAGGAAAAAAATTATTTAAAAAAAATATTTTATTTTTAAAAACTTCAAGGATGTGTGTTATAATGAGAAAAAAGTATGTTCACAGTATGTTAATGATGATTGAAAATTTCCAAAGGTCTTTGTATTATTGATGCATGTAATGTATAGAAAACAACCTGCAATGACAAAAAAATCGATTTTTTAAAATTAAAAATAAAAACTAATATTTTTTGCAAAATTTAATCTACATGTGTATGAATGTATTTATCCTTTTCTGGATAAATATTTCTGTTTTGTTTTAGCTTAATGTCAATATCAAATCAGTGTCTGTACTTTCGTGTATTTGGGATATTAGTCCAACCCTTTGACCCACTTGCTTCCGTACGTTATCATGTAGAAGATCTGTTTAATTTTCAAGATATCATAGACAGCAGTTTTATAATAATTTTAATATTTATTGCAGTTATTAGCTAATAACAGGTTATTAACGAACTGTTATGTCAGGATTCAATGTAATAAGCATCGTGTTTGTAATTTCCAATGCCCAGTATGTTGTTGCATCACCCGTTTGTATAACCCCTGAAAATAAGATAGTTGCAAGTTATACTATAACTTCAGGGTTAATTTATGCAGTAAAAATGTCTGTATATTAGTTTACTATCATTATTTTGCAAGTGAAGTCAGTTTACACGATTGTGAATTTAGAAGACCGGGCATTTTCACTTCTCTTTCTGAGGAAATTCTGGCGAAGTTACCGATCACCACCATGATCACAAAAAAACTTTTAGGGTCGGAGGGTAAAAGATAGGGTCGGTCGGTCGACAGGAAACAGGAATAATTTTTTTTTTGCCTAAATAATTGCCTAAATAATTTGTTTTCCGAAGGATAAAAGAGTGTTTTACAAATACTCACAGATACTGTAAAGTCGGAAGTGTCACAAACATATCCTTAGTCAAAAGCACGATATTGTTTCTTTTCAATGACCTAAGTGTACAGTTTATATTCATATATTGATGGCGTTATCTTTTAATTTATATTTCACATGCAATAACTATTAAACGTGTCTTGTCAAACTGTTTTGCATTTTAGTTTTTATAATGAAGGAAGATAGATATTCAAAATAGCAATACAGTGGATTGTTATCTATAACTGGAAAGTATTAAAATTATTTATCAAAATGTCTATCCTGCTTCAAAAAATTAAATCCTTAGCTTACAATTTTTTTAAGTTCAAAAGTCCTTCAAAAGCGTGTATGTCTAAGGTGGCAATTTGGTTTCCATCCAACAATCTTAAAATAAATATATATATATATATAAGAAGCACTAACAAACCAACAACACTCGTTATCTATAGTGTCGGATAAAGAAATACACGGTTATCAGATGGGATATAAAAAAGCCCTAAAAATAACCAACGACACGAAAATAAAGTAAAATAATATCAATTTTTCGGGACAACCCGTCTCTTCTTCATGACAACAAAATAAAGACTACATCATCATCCCAATTTGCAAATAAATTTGTTCGCGTTATCTTTCAGCACTTCTACAAAACCGCTGCATCGGACGTGACTTTTCCATCTCGGGCTTTTGATCTTCAATACAAAGATTAAGTTGCCACGTTCCGATCCGGTGTTTTATATATTATTTAGTTTTTAGTTTAGCGCTAGTTTTGTTGATGTTTTTCTTTCATATGTATTTTTTATTTTGTTGTCCTGAAGAAGGGACGGGCTGTCCCGAAAATTTGAAAATATTGTTTGTGTCGTTGGTTTATTTTTTGTGCTTTTATATATATAAACTAGCACTATCTATCTATCTATCTATCTATCTATCTATCTATCTATCTATCTATCTATCTATCTATCTATCTATCTATCTATCTATCTATCTATCTATCTATCTATCTATCTATCTAGAGAGAGATGGAGAGGGAGAGAGACAGGCAGAGAAAGAGAGAGAGAGCTAGTTTAGCACTATACTAGTGCTGCCTCACTTTGCTTGTGGTTTTCATACAGAAATGTATAATGTATGTCTCATATTGTATACTCCCGCCGCACAACACCAAACATAGTGAATAAACGATAGTAAATCGAAGAAAGTAACACCTTATTGTCGTTTTAATTAGTTTCACTGCACGATCTGCATGCTTTGAGCATGTGTGATGATATAATAACAATATAAGACATGGACACGTTCAACAAAACTATCAGGGTTTGTTGAAATATGTGTGAGTGGGTTTCAGTATTTTTAATTTGTTTTGTTTTGGATATTCATTTTCAAAACAGTGGTTGTCGTATTTTCTTTAAAAAACGCGTTTATAAAACAATCTTTCCGTCCAATACTACGTGTTTGGGTTAATGAGATACTTGAACGCGAAGAAGCATAAATAGTGCTCTCAGCCTTTTATAGGTGGTGTGTACCAATGATCGGAACAATAGAAATGGCAAATAATATAGCAGTAGTCGTAGATAAAAAGAAAATAATGTGTATTTGTAAATTCAATTCAGATTTGATTATGGTCGAGAGTCCTTAATTTGACAGGGTCGGTGTTAATCTTTCTTTTTTACCTCTCGTACGCTCTCGCGAGAATACACTTTTTTTCGTTTGTATACCATTCTAGGGAAGACTAGCGATCAATAAAATGAGTGTCGTTAAAAATGCAATTCAAACAGGTAAAAATTTAGTTTATAAAAACTCACATAAAAAAATTCCATTTATTTAAGATTACATTTTTACTATTATTATAATCCCCACTCTACAAATTAAAAAACGCAATGTCATACCCTCTGATGTATCGTCTGCAAAGACTGGAGATTCATTGTTGAAAGTCACATGATCTTGTAACGATAAATTTAAGGACAAATCAGTGTCCAGTTTTATAAAAGAAAGGTGAATGATGAAGATAGAAAGAAAAATAGCTTAAATGTGTTTCTCTAATGTTACAGGCGAATCCTATAAGACATTCCTCAAAGTATAGACTGTACTCACCAACAGCATTAACAAATGCGTATCTGTCAATTAAAAAAAGACCATAAATCAGTTATGGGAGCAGCCAGGCAGTTTAATGTTCCAATCACTACCCTTAGATATCGAATACTAGGGAATGTAGATCCTGAATCTGTTAAAAGTGGCGGAAACCCGTCTTTTAGTACCCTAGAGGAGTCTCACATTGTTGACCATTTGAAGATTATGGCAAACTATGTCTACTGTTATGCACGCCAGGAGGTTGTTGATATTGCAACAGATTATGCTGTTTAAATTGGTATTAGGGACAACCAGCATTCATTTACTCTAAAATGGTTCCGTGGTTTTGTAAGCAGATGGCCAGAGATTAGGATATTAAAGCCTAGAAGTCTTGAAATTGCTAGGGCTAAATGTGCATCCACTTCTGTAGTTGTATTTTCAAAAATTGGAGCTATTAATTAAAGATCATGGTTTTGATAAAGAACTTCATTTGATACATAACGTTGATAAAATGATGGGATTTTCTCACACCATTATGCACCTCCAGTGGTGTGTGGTAATCAAATTACTCCAGTAACAGCTGGGAAAGCTTGTACAACAAATTTGATTGGATGTGGATCTGCCACAGGAACAGCAATACCTCCTTTTCACATTTTTGCACGCAAGAGAATGATGACTGATTTAATGGATAGGGCTACACCAAGTACTGTTGGCAGAGTCTCTGACTCAGGGTGGTCCAATTCAAAACTGTTCCGCGAAAATCTCGACGAACATTTCTTGAAATATGAAAGCAGACCAAAAGGTTCTCCTTCTATTGGACGGACACAAGTCCCACACATCTGTGGGGCTTGTACAATGGGCAAAAAAGAGAAACATTATCTTATTCATTCTTTCCATTCATATCAGTCACCTTCTGCAACCCCTTGAAATTGGCTTCTATGGACCTATGCAAAGAATGTTTAATGCTGAGTGTCACAAATTTACTTGAGAATCGCAATATGTTGTAACCAGGTATAATGTTTGTCAACTTGTCTGCAAGGTGTTCAAGGCTATGTCTGCAGACAACTTGATATCGTCGTTTAGGAAAACCGGTATCTATCCATGTGATAGAAATGCCATACCGGCAGCAAGCCTCATATCTGCTGAGGTATTCAACACTGAAGAAGACAAGATCAATACTGAAGAAGATAAAAATTATAACGAAACAAAAGATGGTCTACCAGCACACATTCAGGTTAAAAGACCACACAAGGAAAAAGCCAGTGAGTGTGAGTCTAGAATGTTTTTTGATTTGAGAGAAAACACATTCAAGGATAGAAACACAATGAGTCAAATTACCTCAGGCCATTGTATTACAAGCAGTGCTGTTCTTGAACAGATGATCAAACATGCTGTCAATCAGAAGAGAACATCTCAAGAAGCTAATCATGATAAACCATCTGGTCCTGGCTACAAGAAAACGAAGAGTCAGAAAAGTATTAACAAGGCTGTAGATGAAGAAGCAATGGACAGTTTAGATGAATAGGTTAGGTTAATGAGAAAGATTTATGTTTTGTGTAAGGAGTTTACTCTAAATAGACAAAAAAATTGTGATGTGGTTATTTTTGCCAAATGGGCCCAATGCGACGGTATGAGGAATGGGATGCCATGCAAGAATTGGACGCACCTTAAGTACTGCTGCAGCACACGTGTAGTGCGCTTACATGATAAGTTCTTCTGCCCTCATTGCATTGAGAAGTTAAAAAAAACAAAAAAACTGAAGTTACCACAAACTGTATTATTGATGAAATAAATTCCTGACTTTATCTACAGTTACACAAGAAATTTGTTTTGTTTGGCCTATGCATAACCCTTGAATTATGAGCAATGACGTAAGCGTCGAATTTGGGACCTGGTAATGGCTGCGCCTGTTGAATGTTGACGATGATTTTATACTTTGTAAATAATAATAATGAAATGAATAAAGATAAACTAACTTATGTAAACAAGTAAACTATGATCGATAATCAAGATATACTTTTTAAATTTTAAACTTGTTGCTCATATTATTTGTAAAGTAACATTTCATTGTTTAGACCGTCGAAATATGGGAACACAAGGATATATATTGATAGAATTACTTACTGAAAAAGCAAACATGGATACGTTTTTTTTCCAAAATGGGTACTTTTTGTGTTAGATATGCCCTGAATTTAGTGAGTTGAGTTATGTGTTCCAGATATTGCGTACTTGTTAAAATCATTCTTCATATCACACTGCCTTTAAGCATTTTTGTCGCCACAAATTAGCGAGTTAGCATGCACGTATATGTTTTTTTAATGGATAAAAAACAGTTCTATAAGCTTGAGTAGATCCGATAGTATTTTTCCACTTAATTCTGATAATCTATTTTCAGATAAACTCTATAATAAATAAGAAATAAGAAAGAGGCCAGAAATAAAAAAAAATGTTTGCATATTGTATTGAATTGAAATTGAAATAGAACGGAAAACAATTTAAAATGATCATCTTTAAATTGTTAAAAGTTATGGTACTTATTTTTTAAAAATTGTTTATGCATACAGAACTCGTCTATATGAAGAGTAAAACTGACAAGTTAGGCTCAAAATATCTGCTAGTTATCCAAAGGTTCTATAGGTTCAAATGCTGCATACACTGACTGTTAACTAAAGCAGGCAACATAAATATCTTCGTTGCGGACTTAATTGGTGCAGAAGTATTGTAAGCTAATAAATCCCGGTTATTTCAATGGTGTTATTCAAATCTGCTTTATTTAATGAAGCTGTAATAAAGAATACATTTCTTTTCTTCGTTTGTTTTAAAACACAAATCATTTTTTAGAAAGGCGGTCAAATCGTTGATTTCGGATGTGATAGAAATTTGCATATTTGAACTAACACGTATCAGAACAAGTATGGACCGTACAAAATACTAGATAAAAAAAATAAAAATAAACGGTCGATTAGATAATGGAAAAAAATTTAATAACCTTTGCAATTGTTATAATATTTAAATTAAACGTCTATAAAATCCGTGAAAATGTATCCAATGTTTTCTTCAAATAAAAAAGTGTGTTGTCATATATAAGGAATTAAAGAGTTGACTCTGATTCTTATTTTCCAAATAATGGCTTTTATTAGAAGCGGTGGTTAAAATAAGGTTAAAATGGTATGGAACATATCCATTTCGTCACGTTTATCTTACGAAATAAACAATAAAATCAAGTATTATCTGTACATTTTCTCCTCTCCAAAAGTGATACTTAACAGCGTAGCGCAATTGATTAGAGCGTTAACTACGAATTTGTAAGATTGAACTCCGCGTGCTCTTTTATGATTTTTACCTTTCCAACATTTTTGAAAAATATATTTTGGTTAAATGCTATAAAATCTTACAATTCTTAACCGGTGAAAATATTTTGATAATAATGAAAAAATATATCGACAGGTGTCCCATACAACTTAACGGAAAAACTTACAGAGCACACGTGTCATTTGATAAGCCCATAGGAACATTTTTAAGGCCTCTCCAAACACAGACTGAACTTGTTCCATTGCCAAAGCTACATTTTGCCAAACTGCATTCGCAGCGATTTGGGCATCCTTCAAAATTAACGTTGGGATCTACTACATTTAGTTGAAACATAAAAACTAGAACATAAATTCCATAAATCAAACCATGAACTGCTATCCATGAATGCATCTACACGTAAACCAGATTCTTCCAAATAGGCTTTACAAGCATCTAATTGTGTAATTTTGGTTTCTAAGATTAAATATCACTATATTTTGATTGTCACATTTTGGATTATAAGCATTTCCGGGTTTTTTCCAATGCCATTATATTGTAATATATAAAGAATGAAAATGCATACCATTAATATCATTACTTACACACTTTACTAAGAAAACGGAGGTTTCAGCCATATTCTAGCTTTTGCGGAGACGGATTAAGATGTTATTTAAATCTTACTGCGAGACACAAAGACTGGTGGGTATTCACCGAAATAATATTCTTTGTCTCTACGTTTCAATTTCCTCGTCAGCTAGCAGTTGTTAAAGATATTATTCAACTTTATTTAGCAGTATAGAGACATAACAGATATACAAGTGATTAATATTTTTGAAAGGGATATCTATTTTAAAAAAATAAAAGCAGGGTTTTTCTTTCAAAGTCAATTTGACTTTTTTAATTTAGATATCCAAAAACGTTATTGTTAGATATCATTAACAGAATCTGATCGTTTATCCACGTTGAACAATACCTATACTCTGTCACAAAGTGTCTGCCTCCACCACTTTTGCTTATTATTTCGATAATCAAAATTACCTTTGTGCCAACGGCTACAATGAAACATTCCACATTTTCTGGAAATGTCCCTCTACCGCCTCAGGTTTCAATACAAAACCAAAAATTAAAAGTTCTTTTGTACATGGTATTTACATGGTAAACAACATTAAAAGTACCTGGATCAGGCAAGTAGCATCGACCCCCACTTTTTTTTATTAACATGAAGTTGCCATCCCTCCCTTACTTTTATGGGACCATGTAAGAAATTGAATTGAAGATAAAGAAAAAATAGTGAAATTGAAGTAAAAGGTATACCTGTCCCCCCCCCCTCCTGAATTTGGAACGTTCCCTTCTTACTTTTTTTGGCTTGTCAAGATTTTTTGGATGAGTCTGCCCCCCCCCCCCCCCCCACACACACTTTCTAAAACGATGCTACGTGCCTACAATAACAAGATCAACTTTTTACTTCACTATAATTGATATACATGTAGCAGTGATGCACAACAATTTCACAACACAGTTTCGGTAAGCACCAGTATACAGTGTTTATGAAAGTAAACAAGACGACCCTTTATAAGGCCTCATTGTAGCCTACAATAAGGGCAAATAAGAAGTTAAAAACTGATCAAACTTATTTTTGAAATAAAAAAGTCTGGTAAACGTCGTTTTAATTCTTGTTAAATGGATTGTTACTAACACATTTGATATAAACACTGTATAACATTTGAGTAGAAAGACAATAATTATGTATATTATATACCTAGTAGTGTATCAGCCCTGATACACGTGTTTTGGACTAGGTGAGACAGCAACCGGAAGCTAGGGCTGTATCGCCCTCGGGGCTGATATTTCTCTGTCTCAGCCCGTCGTCAAGCGGGTGTATTGCCCTCAAATTTGAAATTGATAATTTCCATATATCTCTGCTTTAAATTAAGACTAGTTTGTGAAATAACGATAGAATAACGATTACATAATATAAATTATCACCTTACACGTCTGAATATTTTTATTTATTACCGAACATTGAAAAATAATAATTCAAAAATAGCGCCAAAGATTGATGGGTATCAAAGAAAGGGGAGGTAACCTACACCGGTTGTGTATTTAGAACAATAGCACGCTTCAATGTTTAATTTATGGAGGATATAGAGAAGGATGGAACGAGACTTAGAAAACCAGAGATTAGACTGTAAAAATTAAGGGGTTAAAGTAATGGACGCGCTTATGAACGTTCTCAAAAAATTTTCTAGTTGCTATAACAGTATGGATCTTTATGAATGGAATCTGACGGGAAACTTACGAAATCCCAGTGAAAGAATTTGACTCATAACGAAGCTGCGTAGGAGGGAAGTTTCTCTCTCGATAATTTTGAATTCTAGAAGATAGTGCTTCATTTCAGACGACAGACTCCCTTCTACTGTATTTCAAATGACGATGGTTTGTCAACAAAGTCCGACAACTCTTACAGCTTTAACACATATAAAAAGAAATAAAAACGAACAAGTTTTGTAAATCCGAAAAAAATCTATAGCTTCTTCATGATAAATTATATTCCTTATTCGGAATTTAAATTTGAATTAAAGTCTTTGATTTTAGATATATGATATAAACAACATCACACTTTTGTTTTGATCTCGTCCCAGGTATCAGCCCTCGGATGGTACAAACCGCTCGGGCTGATACCAGGGCCGAGATCAAAACAAAAGTGTGATATTTTATATATATATGCAATTTGTGTAAGCATGGATAAATAGGATGAATTCATTATTAAGATTTTGATTAGCCGTTGACTTTAAGTTTCCACTAAATGATTTTAAACAATTTTATCTTATTTAAATAAAACTACCTTTTTAATGATTTTTCTAAATCCTAGTTAGAAATTTAAACTGATCATAAACTCACTCTAAAATGATTGTTTTTATTCATGTTAACCCGGCTTTCAGATTCTATGAGGCGATGCCCTTCAAGTTATGTGTCTTAACCACGCCAAAATATTGATATATCTTTTTCATGTAAATAATAGGTAAACAGATATTATTGAATTTCAGTAAAAGGTGGGAGCTGTATTACATGTATTTGTTATGGCATTATGCGAACACATTTTATAGATTATACTAGTATACTATACGAAAACCTGCATTGCCTAGAAAGGTTATTTCCATGTGTATGTGCATAGATGGGTTCAACAAACAAACTGAATCTTTTAGCCCCCCCCCCCCCGGTAAATCTTCTGTATCCGCACCTGATGCCAGAAGCTGATTAGACATTCATATATGCGTATCTTTAATGATTATAAAAATAAATACCTCTCTCTCTCTCTCTCTCTCTCTCTCTATTCGTCCGAATAAGTAGCTTATTTTTCCAAACAAATAAGCCATTCGTCCAACTAAATATCTAATTCGTCCTAATTTGTTCGAAATTCGTCCGAACAAATATCTTAATCGTCCGAACAAATAAGGTTTATTAATTTTTTTTATCTGGCCTTTCCACGCCGACGTACGTAATTACTCGTTTAATTGAATTACAATTTCGGTAGAAATTATGCAATTCAATGCTTGGTGACCATCAGGGGTAAAGAAAATGCCTTCGAAATATTTTTGTTCATTCATTCATTCATTTTATTTATTCTCATATTGTATAAAACAACATAGAGAAAATATACAATACATACAATATTAAACAAAAAGCAAGAGTGTATACTGTACACATCAACCTGGAGAGTTGACTCTCTTATTAATGATATTGATGAATTTACATAAGTTATTAATAACAGCTAATTTTTTACATGAAAATAATTCAAAAAATTTGAAAGCATTTGGTCGTCTAAAATACATTGATGGTAAATAAGCTTTTCTATATTCTTTCAATTCTGGACATATCATGATATAGTGATATTCGTCGCCAATGTTATTTTTACATAAATTACAAAATCGTTGATTTCTAGGTACATTGTTCCATCTGCCTGTCTCAATTGGCAGTTTATGGTTGCTTGTTCTAAATCTAACTAATGTAGTAATGTTATTCATATAAGCACCAGAGTTTATGTAATTTCTAGGTACAAAAGTGTTATTGGTAAACAAGTTATAGATCAATCCTTTACTAGATGCGTTACAATCAGAGACCCATTTTTGTTGAAATTGGTCAATCAAAGTTTGCTTAGCAACATTTAAAATCCATTTTTCATTTTCTACATTATGCGTCAACCAGACATAGCTTAGACCACATTCATGTAAAATATTCTGTATACATTCAACCCATTTGAAATTATAATTGTTGATTTGTGTTAGGCTATGTAAAAAAGTATACAATATATATGACAATTTTGATTCTTTACCTTTCAACAATCTTATCCAAAAATTCAACATTCTAATTTTTGCTTTCACACACAATGGATATCTAGCAAGTTCACCGTAGATCATAAAATTTGGTGTGGACGTCTTAAGACTAAGTATAAGTTTACAAAATTTAAGATGCAATTTTTCAATGATACATAAATTTTCAAAACCCCACAATTCAGAACCATACAGTAAAATTGGAACAACCATTTTATCGAACATATCAAGTTGACAATCAATCGATAGATTTAATTCTCTTGACTTTTTAATTATTGCGTACATAGCTCTGGTAGCTCTAGTCACTACATATTTCCTAGTACTGTAGAAAGAGCCTGTTCTTGAAAAGATAACTCCTAAATATTTAAATTCCTTAACGATTTCTATTTCGTTACCATTGTATAAAAATGATACATTTGAGGTTTGTCTACCTTTACCAAAAATAATAATTTTAGTTTTCTCAACATTCACTTGTAATTTCCATTTTTCACAGTACATTTGAAAACAATGAAGCTGATATTGTAGATCATCTTCGGTTTCGGACATCAGCACAGTGTCGTCTGCATACAACATAATCATAATTCTTAGATAACAATTTAAATTTTGTTCAATTTCTTCAGACAGGCTTTTTAGTCCTATGACATTTTCATGTGATAAAAAATCTTCAAGATCATTAAGATATAATGCAAAAAGAAACGGAGATAAGTTTTCTCCCTGACGGACACCATTTTGACAAGGGAAATATTCGGAAAAATCATTATTATAAAATATTCTTGATCTACATCCATTATACATATTGACAACAACCCTTAAACATTTCCCTTTAATTTGATATTCAATGAGTTTTTTCCATAATCCTATTCTCCACACTTTATCGAATGCAGCTTTAAAATCAATAAAAGCACAGAAGAGTTTCTTTTTCTTAAGTGAAAAAAGTTCAATCAGGGAGTAAAGAACAAACATATTGTCAATTGTAGAATAATTTTCTCTAAAACCACTCTGATTTTCCCTGATAAGATTAACATTATCAGCAAAAGTAGTTAACCTTCTACACAATACAGAAGTAAAAACCTTTCCTAGACAGCTCAAAAGAGTAATCGGACGGTAATTTTGTGGGTCAGCATAACTACCCTTTTTCTTATATATTGGTTTTATGTTTCCGACCAACCAGGCTTCCGGAATAATACCAGTATCAAACACTAAATTAAAAAGTTTAACATATAATGGTATCATGATATTAATGGATGACTTAATATATTCATTAACAACAGTATCTGGTCCCGGCGATTTGTTATTTTTAATAGTTTTAACAACCTCAAGAATTTCGGCCGCGGTAACTGGGTCATTGAGCAAAGAGTTACAAAATGTATCTTCGCATCTATCATTGAAGGAAGAATAGTCTAATTCAATATCTAAATCATGTTCGTTCGCGTTAACAGTTTTAAAATAGTCATAAAAATCTACTATGTTAATATCGTTAGATTCGTTACAGCTTTTATCATTCACGAGTTTCCAGTATTCTCTTGGATTTGAACTTCTTAATGTTTTAATGTTACGCTGTAGGTTATTTCTATAAACTTTGTAAGATTTATTTAATATGCGCTTATATTTTTTCTGTGCTCCTTGCAGCTCGGATTTAAACACGCTGGTTCCATATAACTTGAATTTGCGTCTAATTTTCCTACAATTTTTTCTTGCTGTGAAACAATCCGCATTAAACCATTGTTTTGTTTTGCTATTTCTAACCGAAGTTTTATTGCGCGGTAAAAATGTTCCAAAAGTGGTTTTGGCTGAGGATAATAGTACATCAGCTAAACTATTGAACAAAAAATCTACATCTCCCTTCTGTATTTCGACAGAGTCGCGTACTTTATCATCTATAGTTTGTTCAATACTTAATAAATTTAATGTATTTATATTTTGGCAAAACTCGCTCGACTTGGTTTGATCCCATGAAAATTAATTTCTTTTTCTCTACAGTGGTAATTTACGTTGTTGATTGAGATTGGCCAGTGGTTTGACGGAGTAAGCGTGGATTTACAATAAATTCTACGGTCGGATTACGGGGTAAATGGTATCATTTGAACAAAAAAAATCCACACAACCTGAGGATGGTTTTAGTTTCATTCTTTACGGCTGCATGGTTTCTTGCAAGAATATTTTCATCACTAGAGATTCTTTTTCTAATCGTCCATGTTTTGTAAAAGCTTGAATTTACACTTCCTGAAGAAGATTCAACACAAGTTCACAAGTTTCAGCTTTAATTTATGGCCTCATAGTTTTTGAGATGATTTTTTTAAAATACCAACAATATTTCAGTAAATCTACCTTATCTTCTAGTTAAAAAAAGGCGAAGATTCTTTGCATAAGAGCCAAGATTGGTTGAACTTGACCTAGTTGTTTTGGAGGAAAAGATTTTTTAAAAATCTGAAAATTTTAGGAAAACAAAATCATCGACAGACAACTGTCTTGTTGTAAATTTTGAATTTCCCCAATCGCAGTAAATACATTACAATTAAATTTTATATCTACTACCATCCGGTAAATTCCCTATAAGACAACGACCACATTGTGATCAGAAAAGTTCATCTGAGCATTCGGCTCTGGTGGAAAAAAATGCTTTATGGAGTTTTGCAAAAACGCGGCATATACCGATATTCAATTAAGAACACAGAAGAGCAACTTAGAGAGTTTCAATAAATACTTTTAAAACTCAGGAACATGTTATTAAGAAAATTAACAAAAGGGAAAGTAAATTAAAATAAAATGTAAAAGTACATTCTTCCCTTGCAAAATATAACCTTTTTCTCAAAAAAGTTGTAATTAAAAAATTAGGACATCCTTTACGTTGCAGATACGTATTTTTTTCTGTGTTCTTTAGATGCATGTAAACATTTATTGTAAAACCTGTATAATAATTTGATATAATATGAAATTGATAATCGAGGTTAGGATTTAAAATGCTTTTATTTTTTTTAGTTTAAAAAAGAATTGATGATAATTTAACATGTAATTTCTAACACGAAAGTTCTTTTTCAATGAGCTATTATTGATAAAAATAAAAGTGATTTAACATCAATCGCTTTTTGTATTATTATTTATCTATAATTGAACAATAACGTCAAAAGCTAATAGGGTGTAATCATCAGTACACTGTTTTATTGAAATTTTAAGATTTAACTTTTAACACTTTTAACACATCAAAACTGAATGGATAGTAAAATGAGGAAAATCAATATCTTATAACTGTCCGGTAGTCATGAAGGTTACACTACAAAAATAAAATTACAAGTTTTCAAGTGCATCTAATTTATGATGAATCATGTATAATTGTAATCAGCAACATTTACACGGAACGTGAATGACACATATCATTGATTGTTGCGGGGAGGTATGTCGATGTTCAACCCGATATCGACAGCGTCTTTTAATTTGCGGTTTATATCCATCAAAATGTGGTACTAGAATGCTTGTACTCTTCTTTCTATGTGATGCATACTTGTTACCCAAAAAGATAAGACCATTTTCCAAATAGTACCTTTTTATCTTAAGTTTAAATACATTTTTTTTTTACAAAATATAGAAAATAATACAAAAACACCTAGGAATCTATATTTAGATAAATGTTTTGGTCCATTTGACCTTTTTTGTTTTAAATAATACTTTCATTGTTGCACCTACTCGTATACTCAAAGAGTTACATGTAACATTTCCGTGGATTGAAATATTTTCTTCGAACGTTCGTCTTCGAAACCCTGTTCGTTTCATATATTCAGTCCACATTTCAGCATGCAGATCTCTAGATTTTTTCTATTTCCTGAAATTGTTGATGACATTTACCATTTTTCACTTGAAAGCGTTTTCAGGTTTTTTAGGAACACGCAGCATACAGAGTTCATTCAGTTTTTGGTCAAGCTATTCCATAATGAAGGACTACAGTGTATAGAAACCGCTTCCAAACTATCATCAGTAACAATGTTTTGCCAATTTCAACACTACTTGGAAACATTATCTATATGTATATGTGTCAACTGACTTCATCAATGCTCAATTTTTGTTAATGTCGGTAGAAAAATTATAGATGTAAAGACAAATAGCTTTGTATAAATTATTTTAATCATTAACAGCGCAAATTAAAATGCACTGCATTATACGCCTCTCAATATTTTTGGTACATGAGTATACACCTATTCTTTGGTGTCACTGGAAGTGTTTAGGTCTACATCGCATCATAGGTTAAACACCGATTTTTCAGAATGACTTAACTGTTCTTTTTCGGATCATTTTTTTTTTTCGTCGAGGTAAGAAAAAGTTTGGAACACCTGTATTCCACTCGATATGTGTCATTAATTTACACTTTGGTTAATAGACTCTAACTGTTTATTCATTTGCATTGTGTATCTTAATTTTATCATATACAAGGAACGGAAAATTGGTAGTGTGTGCGGATTATCATCAAATAATGATTGGAGGGGGGGGGGGACTTGGAAACTTTATTAACACAAAGTCGATATTGTTTTGTTAATAAGCCATGAGCGAAGGTCGAAGTGGTAAATCGGAACACTATATTGAACTGCGCTTGCTTACATTTCGTGTAAAAATAATTAATAAAGATTCAAGCAGAACAATTTGTAAATGATTGACTTTATGATTCTCCTCTTTATTCCATCATGTAATAATTAGTAAAGATTTGTTGTACGTGTTATACGGTTTCTTTTTATTTGGATGCGTTCTGCTCCAACACACAAGCTATACTTCGCAAGTTAACTTCCATAGGCAATTGAAGACAAAAAGAAGAACAAAAGTCTACATTCAAATTTTATTCAGACAATGGCTATTATTCATTTTTTTCTCTGTGCAGTCTTTCCCGGTATATTTTGTTTCACACTTACAATAACGTCCCGTCTGGTGTTCCTTACACTGGCACGTGCAAGTGGACTCGTCCAATGCCGCGCCATTGAAGCAGTAAATATTACACCGACTACCAAAGTCAGCTCCTGTTAATACAACAGAAATATCAGGTGTCAGTATATTTACTTTTAGAAGCTGGATGGTCATCAAATTAAGGTATTCAATACTAGTATATAACATCTACAGTTTGTACCTAATAAAAAAATGGCCCTGTATTCTTAATTATGGTATCATTTTGTAGGTGTTATCAAATAAAATTACTCCACCATAATTTTGATTATGGTCTAATTAATCACACCTTGAATTTGCACTGAAGTCTATTGGCAAAGTATGTTTCATTAAGATATTCTAAAAAGGAACTTAACATCCGTAAAACTCTTTTGGTTAATACATACAGAAACTTTCTCTTTATTAAAATGTGAAATAAACCGCAGATAGTTTGACAAATCTAAAAAAAAAATTTCATCTAGAGGAAATTACTTTTTTAAAAAAATCAACTTCCAAATGACTGGCCTCTTATATGTAGTCTGTCATGTGAATTAAGTTTATTTCAATTTTATACATTGAATTCCTTTAAATCTAGACATATATGTTTGTATTTTTAAACCTCTAATTAAGTAACAAAGAATTCATTACATTTTAGCTTCAATTTGATGATTTTTTATCATTTAAACAAAGCTTATCTTTAAAGCTGATTGGTTCGATTTTTTTGTTATTACAGTATCAAATTTTTTTTCATACAAATCATTTATCTCAGAAAGTTATGGACTTTCTCCTATTTACACCAGCAGAATCAGTCTCCTTTCAAAGTTAAAAATATTCAAAGTAAATAAAAATAATTTTTCTTTGGGCAAACGAAAAAAACAAACCAAAATGCATCACGGGAATGTTTAGAAAAGGAAACCGCTTGGTTTCGTCCCCCGAATGATTGGGGTTATTCAACCCGTATGCTATGCATCGATTGTAAAGAAAGCAGACTTTGGAAATATTAGCGAACAAAACGTACACATGTTTATTTGTAATTTGTCTGATCATTTCGACGTTTATTTAAAGCGATGTCAAAGTCGTAATACAACCATACCCGTCTCGTCGTCAGGGGTGAAATTTAACATGAGGCGAAATAACGCGGAACCATTTAATGTCGTTTGTTTTGTTAGCAAATTCTGTACGTATTTTTTTTCAGTGAAATTTGGCATAATTGATGGGTAAAACTACTGCAATGTCTATTATTATACATATACTAAGCATAGCCATTGTTTAAAAGCGTGCATAAAATTTGATATAAAATCGGACCAAGCAGCTTTAAGAGGAAATCAATATGCAAGTTCTCCAAAACCAGGTCCCAGAATCATGAAGCAAACTTAGACCTACGTGAAACATTGTAAACTGTCTTGATGTTCTTGATTAAAATACTGACAAAATTAAATGCTATTAAAAAGTGTCTTGTAATGTTTTAAATTATAAATTTACATTGTCATTTTATGATAAACCATTATTTTATGACTGGTTGAAACTTTGACTTAAGTCTGAAATTTCTTTATGATCCCGAGGCCTACAACGTTTATCCTACCATCTAACGGTATGCTAATATTTTATGAATAATAACGTTGAATTAAACTTTTTTGGTTTTATTTCTTTTTGAGATGCAAATGACATTTTTCTTAAACAAATCTTCTCACATCAATTTTCTGATACCGAATGGAATTTGGATTGAAATTGAATGTTTATTTTGAAAGTTGAATACTTTATATTGGACCTTTCATGATTTGGGTGGGTGTATGATTTCTATTTAGCGAGTTGTGTTCTTTCTATTCCCGAGGCTTGGCGAGGGGATAGTAAACACAACACGAGTTTGATATAAATCATTAACCATTGCAGATCATGAGAGATTCTTTTTATCACATGTTTACTACGTCTTTTGTTAAATCGTAATGTTTTTCTGTAAAAATTATTAAATTGTAAGCCGCATGGCATATTTACTGCAGAACGTCACAACTTTACGCATGGAAAATGTTCCTTAACGATTTAACAAAGATGCTTTAACATTTTATTTCCGAAACAAATTTTTTTTTATCATTTCATGAACAATGAATAAAACGACAAAAAATGATTCACAAGTACAACTCCACACTTTTCAACTAAATAATGTTTGTACTTTTATTCTAGGTCGATCAAGAACCATAACTATGAGGTCACATGACGTAAGAATACACAGTGTAATATCATCAATTAATCCCATGAGTGATATCCACCGCATACTGAGCTAAGCATGTGATAAAATTATTTATCTAACGTAAAATGTGCATCAATGTACCACATGCATGGCATCATTTTCGTATATATCTTCTCGTTCTATTTTTGCTAACACAGCTATAGAATAAACAGAATATCCCATATATTTTAATACTGTAAAATCCAGTAGGACAGTCACAAGTACGCAGTTTAAGGTTGTATGTCCCGCTATTCTTACATTCACCTTAAATAAATGTTAAAATAAATCTTGTAGAATAAGTTGTATTTAAAAATACATAGACAATGACCTTTGTCAATCTAAAAAACTGAAACCCTTATTTACTAAATATGTTGTTATCATTCTGTACCGTTAATATTAATGAAGGTTAATAGCAATAAATTGTCTTTTTAACACTTTTATACACGATTTTGAAAGGAAATTTGCTCTAAAAATTGATGGATTATATTATAAAACATGCATTTTAGACAATATAAGATAGCGTATTTTATATAATCTTTTATTCCTATTGATTAAAATTAGGAATATAACATAATCATATTGAATCAGCTGTTTATTAACACTCACCAGTTTTGGGTAAAGAATAAGCGTTATGAATGCCTTTGTTTTCAAAGCGTTCTTTTGATAAAGCTGAAATCAATAAAAAAAATGCAATTACGGCCCATTTTCATTTGGTAGGAAAATATCGCTTTAAAGACTTTTTGTGATCGGCTTCGGTCGAACACTATTGTGTCCATATGAGGCATCCGACAAATGCGTCCACGTGCGCACACATTCCGCTTGCATAAGTAGTTCTTATTTAAAAACTTGAAGCGTTGGTTTAGTTTTTATATAACATTTCACTCAGTTTTATTTTCAATTCATTTACCTTAAGAGATGCAAACATACATTAAATACAGTTCGACCTGTTTATTTACGAATGCACATTTTGTCTCACGCGTAAGAATTTCGATCGAAATTCATTCAGTAATGCAGTTGACCTCGATGAACTGACCTCGATCATGAGAAGATGCTCCATGGACTGACCTCGATCTATTGATGTTGTATAATAGTAGCTAGGAATTGACTTGATTTATAAACAAGGTTACGTTATGATGCGACCTCAATAGCAAGTTATGGTGGCATTCAAATTTTTTTTAGTCGCATTAAATTATTTTATTACAACTCTTTCTTTGTATACGTGTTAATGCTCTTTGAAGAGCCCTACTCAGTATTCTGAAGAAGAAGAAGAAGAAGAAGAAGAAGAAGAAGAAGAAGAAGAAGAAGAAGAAGAAGATAAATTAATATTTAATAATTACGTTAAAAGTATACAACTACACAAGGAGTTTACGAACGGCTTTCCCAAATTTATTTCAAAATTAAATTTGTTGACGGTTTATAATGATGAAATTATGGTATACAGATTCAAAATAATCTATGTTTTGTAAAAATGCTGTCCTTTTTTTAATTATTTTACATCAAACTGATCATGTTGCTTGCTTCTGGCTATCTATATATCATTATTTCCTATCATTCCTTTAAATGGAATACTTGTTGCAGAGCTTACCAACGTTGCTGAATCGAGGTAATCTTATTAAATAATACGTAATGTCTATGACCTAGTTTAATAACCATGCATATTGCCTCAATATTTCTCTTTATAATCACTAATAGATTTATAGAACAAGTTTGTAAAAATTACCATTTCAAAGATTCTTCTCACATGGTGATGAAATGTTAATTTTTGAAAATTTAAATAAATTTTTGAATGTGGATTAAAGTAAGTAGGTTTCTTTATGTGTAATCCTACCTTGATGATAGCAGGCTCGGAGATAGGTCCCGTTGTATACAAGTACTCAATATATTTATAATGCCAGTAGGTGTTCGCAAAATTGACCGGATTTTTACTCTCATCCGTGTTCCACACCCAGCTGCTTCCAACATGGCTGACGATAACGGGGACGTCATCTTTATCGTACATCTCTTGTGTAATGAAAAAGTCAAACTGTAAGAGAGAGAGAGAGAGAGAGAGAGAGAGAGAGAGAGAGAGAGAGAGAGAGAGAGAGAGAGAGAGACGGGGAATACATCGAAATAAAGAGTAAAAGAGAAAGATAAAATTTAAGGGAACGAGTGAGAGAGAGACATAAAGAGAGAGAATGAGAGTTAAAATGATAATGAATTTAATCATGACTATAAATTGACAATGCCTGGATGTTAGCTTGACATAGTATCTGAGTTGAACATATTTTATTGACTAATAATGCGAAAAGGATTGGACACACTTTCCAGAAACTTAGAGAGTCCTCTCCTTGTACATGATATATTACAATTACAATTCCATACAATGCCAGTTAATATTTATAACAGTTATAGAACACTTAGTGAAACACAAATAAATCATTAGTTGTGAATGATGTAATACTGTGCAAAACTAGAATTAAAATTAGTATGGGTTAGAAAGTTATGCAAATGATTTAAAAACTTAGATAAATCTTCCACACTTTTGCATAAGTGTATGAACTTCTTTAAATATTTTTATTTTTTCATATATCATATATTTCATATATCATCATAAGATAAAGTTTTGTCACCTCAAAGTACATCAAATATATTCAAAAAGTTCAACGAAAAAAGATCATACAGAAATGGTTGTCTTAATTCATAATGAATATTTTTTACCAACGAAATGTAAAAGTAATGAGCAACTTCCAAACTTCCACAAAAATGCATTGGGTTGGCTCATGTTACATCGATAAAGATCATAATTGAGAACACAGCTATGCCTTTATTTCGTATGGATGATATTTTAAATTTTTTTACCAAAAGAGAAAGTATCTTATCCAGCGTTTTCTTTTATCAAAATCAATAGGTTAATAGCATGGAAAACTATCAGATTAATAGACTTTTTTGTATAATAACGATGATTATTGACAGTGAATACATCTTTACTTACCTATGAAGTTATTTTCCATTATCCAATAGTTAAACCAAATTTGTATATTATATGCTCCTTTCGGTATCTCAATCATTAGAGTTCTATTACCTGCAAAAAATTGTTTTTATATACATTGAAATATTAGTAACCCTTTTTGGAAATTGTGTGCAGGATGACAATAATTTTATTATACTTATCAAAACCCATTAAAAAAGACATTAGAGCATTCTATCTGGCATTGGTTAAAAGTTAATTTCAATGTTACAATATAGAATGAATTTTCATCCCATTAGATACGGAGGGGATACGTATTAAAACATTGTAACACTTCCGTTAGGGCTACAGTCTTGTTGTTTTGAATTTAGGCGGCACTACCGGTATATTTACATGTAATTGTACTACAAAGGTAAAGTTAAATGTCGCGAAATTACTAAAAACAATATCGAAACAATATCATAAATACATTTTTTTACTTGCCCTGCAATTTCCTTCCAAACAAATAGGAGTGAGACCTTTCTTTCTTGGCCAAGGTGAGCTCATGAAATCCATGTAATTAATTACTTTGGCATCGCATGGGGTACCGTGCGGCATTAAGCCGAATCTTGTAAAATATGGCGATTTGAAATCACCCACTGCTTTACATCTAACTTCACACACATAATTTCCTAGTAAAAAGGATGAAATGGGATTACAACATAATTTTATTTAATCAGCTGTTCATTACTCATTCTAAATCATTTTATGCCGTTTAAAAAACATGGAATTATGGGAGTTTATATGACATATTCATATCACAAAATATAAGTAAATATTTACGAAGCATTTTAAGCATGCGTGGCTATTTCTCACCAGAATGACTGTATCTATCCCCCGTTGAATTATACTTTGACGAATTCAACACTTTATTTTCAAGCATTGTAAGACATGTTTCTGAAGCTCTCTGTTTAATCAGATCTGCCTGTTTTGGACTAACATCGGAACATGGCTAGAACATAAAAAAATCAAATAATTATAATATTGGTAAATGGCGTCTCTTTGTTTTTCTTTACTGGTTTCTCTATGCCTTGCAGTGGCAGATAGAAATGTTACACTAACCTCTGGATTACAAATTTTGGCTTCATTCGCATTGCTCTCCCCTCCTTCACAGCCCGGGTGGTTTATTGGGCTGTCAATGTTAGATAATGATGCATTTACATTGGTATAAACGATGTTTTAGACTATGCAGTTAAACTTGAAACTTCATAGAGGTTAAAATATTCCTTACAGTTCATTTATATCAAATTCCAATTATACGTTTCACTGAATTTAATAAACAGTTGATCAAATGCTAGTCTGGGCTTTTTATATGTTTCAATGATATTCAGCAAATATAAGATAATAACCATGCATAAAAATGAGAAAAAAATCACCTTGGATTGTTGCATCTTCGGCGTCTGTATGTTACTCCAACCCCACATGTTCTGGAGCAGGACTGCCACGCCCCCCAAGGACCCCACCCTCCTGGTCTGATGATTTAAGGGGTTTGTCTGGCATCCTCAAACGTGGTACAAGTTTGTTTAAAGCAAATCTATGAAAAACTACCGATGTTTAACCAATACATAATTTGAAACAAGAATACTAAACAATCTCACGAGAAAAGAAAGGATGTTCAACATTTTTTCTTTGAAAATCAAATGAAAAAAAAGAGTGATATCATCTCCGTCCTAAAAAATAATTTTTCATCTTTTAGACAAAAACATAAATAAAATCAAGCTATCATTTTTACAAGTGAATGCTCTGATTCAACATACTTTCCCTTCGCCACAGTAAGAGCCGGGTATTTCCTGCCATTCATGGTTAAACATCTGGCCGTATAGGGTTCCCTCCGTAAGATTCACGCAACTGTAAGCCTCGCAGTGCTACCGAAAATGGACGCATAAAAATTCTATGTTTCACAATCGATGTTTCCTAATTAATCAATCTTCAATAATTAGGAAGGACGGATGGTCAGTGAATTAATTATCAGATCTACCTTGGGAAAAATCCATTTATTTATTTTTTTTGCTTTAAGATTTGTGGTTTTCCTTAAATCTTTACACAATTAAAGACTTTTAAAAAAGAATAATATAGTCTGAAATTGCCAACGACCGTTAAGCCATCTTTACTGCGACAAGGAAGAAGACTTTGTTTGTGAAGACTTACCGAGTAATACTCAAACTTTCTAAAAAAGAAGTTTGGACCGTATCTACTCTCACAGATGTCATCCGGACTGTATTCCTGACCTTATTGAAGAATATTTTTACAAAAAGTTAATTATTTACATATCAAGTTGAAAATGTGGTTGTAGGTTTCTTTAGAAAAGGATAACTAAAATTATATTCGTAATAATACACAATGTAACTAAAAATTTATTATTCTGTTATTAATTAAACAGTAAGAAATCATTGTATGAGTATAATGAGGTGATAATTTTGACGAAGCGTGATCAAACCAAAAATCCCGAAGGATTTTATGATAGATTTGACCATACCCCTTACCTCTCCACCGAAATTATCACCTCATAATAGTCAAAGAATTCCTTATTACTAATATAAATAAAAAAAAATTAGCAAATGTTTGATTAAGTATAGAAATATTGACGTATTTATGTGATTTTTGTTATTATGCAAACCCTGTTTGCATGCCAACGATTAGTCATTTGAATATATTGGACTGTGAATATAAATTTGATTTGTAGTGTTATCACAGACAAAGACGCTGAAAATGTAAATTATGAATAGAACTTTCAGTATTTGTACCATTAAATATTAGATTATTGTTTATGCAAACCCCCATGCGCCCCAACAGTACGTCTATGGAAATTATTGGACTGACAGGTACATTACAAAATCGTTACCTCATGTTATCACAGACATATACAATGGAAAATGTCAGTATCAGTGCTTTGACTTTGGGACCATAATGCTTTGTGAAATACTAGTTAAGAATATATAAATTTGTTATTTACCAATTAAAGATGAGCTCAGCTCAGCTAAAGCTTCAGCTTCTCTGGACAAACATTGTGCTTTTTCAAGTCTGTATCAAAGAAAATTGATTGTTCTCATTGAATAAATACATAATTATATGTAATTAAAAACATGAAATATTTATATCTTATCAGTTATCCAATAAAGGTTTGTGTTCAACATAAATGGCATGCATTATACGATGATGCGGGCGCAAAGTGATTTTCAGACAACATAGTAAACGTCAATATGGCATACATGTTTAATCAATTAATCGATCACACTATCAATCGCGATAAAAAAAATGATCCATCAGAGAATTTTTTGTGAACCCTTGTATTCCAGCAGAGTTAGAGAATATGAGAGCTGCAGTTGGCGTTTAAAAACTTGACATTGTAAATGTAGGGTTACCGTTAAGGATATAAGTTTGATAAATGTTGGATGAAAATTAGGTTAGTAACATTACATGTATTGAAATATCAATGATAAAATTGTGTGTACACACAATATCATAGGATACGCTAGTTTTGTAGTATTATAGCTCTTTTTATATTTATTTTATATTTATTTCTAGAAATACCCAATGAAGAAAGTTATGCAGATCGTTTACGCTACATGAACTCCATCCTGCGCCGTATCCTCCCATGATACCTACGTCACTTCTGTTACACCTGCCCGCGTCATGGTTCATTCCCAAGCTAATACAAAAATAAATTTTAAAAATTCCAAAAACATCGTCAGCACAAAGAAAAAGTCGCAGTTTGAAGGTTTATTATCATAAAGGGATAAACTAGTTCTTACTTATGTCCAATTTCATGTGTAAGGGCCTTGTAGCCGGTTAAAGACCGCTCAGCGTCGACAGAACATGCATAGTCAGTGCAGGCTCCACCGATATATGCCATTCCACCATAGTCTGCAGGCACCCTGAACAATTTCAAAAGAACATTAACATAACAATGATAAGGCAAACGTATATAAACATTGTACACTCGAGACGCTTGTAAAATTTTGCTAATAATAAAAGATATGTTTTCTTCCATAAAACATGTTCTAACGCCTTTCCAAAATATTGCATGTATCTATATCGTACTTACGCTGTGTGAGCACATCTTATGTCATATTTTTGAGAAACATTTCTTGTACCCTGACATAAACTGGATAGGGTTTAATTTATCTTTTTTGACATGTTGTAAAGGCTCTACAATAGAATAAGAGATACATGTAGAGATATATTTAGAAGTTCAAAAGATTACTTTCTTACAACTAGTCATTAAAGAAAATATAGAGAACTTACCGGATTAGTCTCCCAAAACTCAAGATTCTTGATCTTTAGTTTGATTTTGTTTCCAAGTGTCTCAGATCGAGAAAACTCAATTTGCGCCTAATGATAAAAATATATTATGACATAAGAAATATGTTTTGTCTGTCTGTTTGTATGTTTACTTTTGTTTTGACTGTTTGTCCATTAACCTGTCTGACTGAAATTTCATGAATATTACCCCGTTGTACTTTAAAATCATCAGTTCGACCCTTTTGGACGAAAACTGTGCCGTAAAGGAGCTTAATGTGTACACTCCTAGTTCTATTGCGACATCCTTTGTTGTCAACTGTCAATGGCGCCTCTACTTCATCATTTGTTGATGGAAGCATATCTGTTAGGATAAGAATATGTCAGTATAAAATCACCTTGCTAAATGTTTCCATCCTCATTGCATTTGTATTTCAAAAATGGTAAATCTAGATTCTTTTGATATCTGGTATGTTGATGTTTTTATAGTATTCGTTCACATGAAATGTTAATATACTCAACCTTATCAAACTTTTGATAAAATCTAGTTTTTCGTGCCTCTTTAATTTTTCAATCTTATGAACTGTTTTCTACTCAGAGAAATTGAAATTTTTATTTTGCTCTTTCGGAAATTCCCTCGCGTGTATGGCTCCTTTCGTTGAACGCAATATTTCTTCCTAAAATAAAAAAAATAAACCAGATTGCTTGTTCAGTAAAAACCTACTTTTGTAACAAATAGATGTAGTGCTGAAAATTATGTTACATCCTTTGGCACTTTTACACGAGTTTCAATCATGCAAACATATATTGATAATTGTTCTCACCGACTGATTGTGTCCAATGAAGTATTTCGTTAAACATCCAATAGCATTTACATTTTAACCCCCCCCCCCCTCTAAAAAAAATCAACGTATAAAGACAATTTACCAAACATTTAGAATTTACATTACCAAATAAAAATAAATAATGCTTTGAATTTTACACCTTTCATTTAAAAATTCGAAACTAAACTGCTCCTCAACTTTAAATTCATTCGAAAAAATACGTACATAATTTAGCAAAAAGTTTTCCAACATGGGAAAAAAAAACACATTATAAAGTAGTTTATGGTTTTCCATCAAGTATGCATCATTGTAGGTAAGCTTTGTTTCAACTAAAAAAAATTAAGAGAGTATCAACACACATTTTGCCATAAATAGTTAATATTTTTAAAAACAAATATGACTGATGATTATTTCAGCATGCAAAATAAAGCATCTTAAAAATATTACTTACTCTAACAAGTCAAGTCAATGCATATAGATTTGAGCCCACGGGGGAAGCATGGTGTCTCTAACCAGCCCCAATAACAAGGATCTCACTATTATTATAGAAACAATGGTAAGAATTCAAAATAATTACAACAAACTCTGAGTTCATTTACTGTCCAAATTCATTAAGTTTTAAGACAAAATAAAGGATTTAGAATTCTAATCAATTGTTATACTAATTTGTTATACTAATAAGCCTCGTATTACTTGCTCAACTTTAAAAATATTAAACTATTATAACAAAATGTTTTTTGGAATATCAAATTTTAAGGGTAAAGCACATATAATTTGTATTGATTACTTTACTGCATGACACGATTACTTTAAACACACAGCTAATAAATATAATGTATTTATATTAATGGGATTTTCAACTTCTGTAATTTTGAAATTATTTGAGAAAAAAAAGTATATTTATAACGAAGCAAAATTATGTCTCTTGTACATATGTCTAATATGAAATGTACTTTGAGAGTCATGACCATTCTATTTGTATTCGTCCTCCACTCCCGCCATATGCTGTCAAACCACAAAATGTCACTATACAACTTAAAGGCAGCTATGTAAGTAAAAATATTTACATTTTCCAGTAGATGTGCCTGTGATATGACTACCAATCGATTTTGTACTATAAAACCCATAACTTCAAAGGACGTATAAAACCCATAACTTCAAAGGACGTATAAAGAGTTTCAGTCAAGGTCATAAATAAACTGTTTCAAAATATGTCGTATTCGTAGTATTACATAGAAAACTATAATAGCGCAAACAGAAACTTTATAAATGCATTTAGATGTGAAGTTATTTGCAACAAAAATAAAATATGGAATTTATAATAAATAAAAAGGAAATATCTGGTATTTATAACTAAACCTTTTAAATTTATAATGTTATATTCATTAAATGATAAGGTTGAAATCTTTGAGTACGACCTATTCTGAAACAGGCTATTTGTGACCTTGACTGGAACTCTTCAGCATTGGAGATGTGAATGAGTGTGGAAATGAATTGAAAAATAAACAAGTGCATATTTTGTGGGATATAAATCTTTTAACGGTAGGAAGCTAACATTTTATGTTCATAGGGAGTTAAAGGGATGTTCAAAGTAAAAAGTTGAAGCGAGCAGATGATTTAATTCAGCGTATTTCTATCGTAACAACCGGCCTAAGTTGGGGCAAATTTTCCCGAATCACTTTGTGTGGCACTGGTCTGAGATTCGGAAGAGACGTCCGTCAAAAATTTTTTAGTCTCGACGAATCTCGCTGAGATTAGTGATCGGGGGTTCAGAGACAGGTAAAATAAAGAAAACTGCAGTAAATGGTTTGTGGATATTTTAGTATATATATATTTACACCGAAAGTGATAGGGCAACAGAAGAGAAACGAATCGGACACTTGCCTAATGAAGACGCACATGTACAAACCCCCTTGCACTCACCACTTCCGTCTCGTTCTTTTACACCATCGTTCAATTTTTTTTATTGACTGTCGATTGCCGATCGAAAGGTGTAGAAATCGAGGAATTCATATCTATCACTTCGACTGGCAAGTTAGTAGGTAATACATGTGCATTATACATTTACGATATTTACATGAAATGAGCGCTTACCACATGCAACTTTTAAATATTATATTTTTTTTATAACGCCATTCTCTGGACCGTAGCTTGAGGCTATGGTTTAACGCCCGTTTACACAGAGAGAGAGAGAGAGAGAGAGAGAGAGAGAGAGAGAGAGAGAGAGAGAGAAAAAGAGAGAGAAAGAGAGAGAGAGTTTTGCACAGAATTTAAACATAGGGGATAGTCGATTTCGAATGAATAATATTGGGGGATATGAACTGTTCTGAGAAATCCTTCAGCTCTGGCATTGCATAAGCGTGTACTGATAACTCCGCCTATGAAAAGGAGTTAACCAATCATAAAGTTTTCACAACGGCGGCGTGTATAATTTATGCATGACGTAGCTGACAGAAATGATCATGACGCTATAGGAAACTCCAACCAAATCGGTTTTGATAATAATTATGTTACTTTTTAAAAAGAAAATCTCTGAGATAAATCTGTAACATGATCTTAATCTATACGTAAATGAAATATTATTCTATTGTGCATGTCTATTAGGAAAGATATAAAATATGGCCTTAATTTGTATTTTTTTTAATTACACATTCTTAGGCATGAGTACCTGTCGTTTTGTAGGACTGATATTTCTGTGACTGTCGAGACACAAATCCCCAAGGTCAATGGAAGTTCAGGGACATTTGTTGCTGTCAGGGTGGATCAAGGGGGGTGCAATGCTTGGGAAGCCAAGGGGATTTTTCTTTTTATACTTCCTGATCAGCAGAAATTTGTTCTTGCTAATGACTTGTGTAAGTGGTCATGTATTTATATTTCCAAAATTTTGTTCTGTATTTGATTTAAATGCCCTTTTTATTCCGAATTTATTTAAATTTTAGCGTCTCTTTTTCTGTTGTTGTTTTTTAATTAATTTAAGTGTATTTTTATACTCGCATTTAGATTTTAATAATTTTTTGTTACAGCTCGTACAAAAGTTATTAAAGAAGGATCAGTTAATGTATCAACACATGGATGGAATAATATAAGCCTCACTGTCAAAGTAAGTATACTGCTGGTAAGAGAGGGAAATAAGTAGTACTGTGTAAACACTTGCGTGTCTTTGAACGAAAAATAACCGACAATTTTCAGTAATATACGTTATAGGCCTTTTTGTAATTGGGATGTTTTACTCATTTTCAGTCTGAAAAAAAAAAGATTTTTGAAAAATCTCTAAATGCATATAATATTGAAACAAGTGTTAAATATATATGATTGTATCTATAGATGTATAACTTCTGTGGATCATATATTTAGTCCAGCGATATTAAAATTGAGATACAAAAGAGATACTTATAGTAGTGTATGATCTAAACCGGACAGTTATTGCAATAACCTACTGGTATAAACTTTATGCATAAATATCTTTTTCCCCGTCTCCCTACTTTCTGTACTTATGGTATACATTTACTCAAAAGACACGATCAAAGAACCAGAGACAAGAGTCATGTATACAGGTACATATCGTTGACCTACGAAGCGATCTTTTCTACTTTTCACTATGTACCTCTAATAAGGGAGATATACTCTTTTATAAGATTTTGGAAATTTAAAAGTAATGATAATTATATTTTGTAAATATGCATGGCTATTAAGCACACACGCATTTGCGAGATTGGCAATATTTACCTAACCAAATTACAACAAAGATGATATGGATGGCGCGCGAGTTATTAATGGAATAAAATTCGTCGAGTTGAAGCATTGTCAAAACGTTGATGTGTCACTAGCCGACAACATTGATAACATTTCTCTTTCATTCTCAGAATTCTACAGCTGTTGGCAGTGTGAATGGAGTTCCTTTGTTTACAACAACCATTCCATCTAAACCATCCAATGGATTTGTTGCCAGAGGTACAGATTCTTATGGCTAAGCAAATTTTGATAATTTTAAAATGATGAGCTCCAAGGATATTGATATTTCAAAACTGAAAACATCCCAAGAACTCATATTTGTAGAAGATACAAAATTATATTTTATGCCAAAAAGAAATCTACCGTAAATGTTTTCACTGATGTTCGTTAACTAGCCGATTGTTAAATGTGTAAGACTGTGATATGTTAAACAAAATGTTCCATTGTTTTACTGCTGTAAACTTTCCTGCTAGGTAAAATATGCGTGCAATAATTATTCGCGAAATTCCCAAGTACCTATGCTGAAGAATTGTTCTCTTAAAATGATTACACGCAATATACGTGTATTATACTTTCATATGTAATATATTGAACTACAATATTGTTCTCTTAAAATGATTACACGCAATATACGTGTATTATACTTTCATATGTAATATATTGAACTACAAGTACCTATGCTGAAGAATTGTTCTCTTAAAATGATTACACGCAATATACGTGTATTATACTTTCATGTGTAATATATTGAACTACATGTACACACTAACTGCATAAGAATGAAATTTGTTTGATTTTACACAACTTTCTACAAATGTTTTCGTTTCGCATCAGTGTATGATTGTTTAGGAATATATGTATTTAGATTTTTGTGTTAAGTTGATAAAAAATTTATGATGTAAAACCTACGGAGCATTCCCCTATAAAATTTTGTTTTAGAAAAGAGACAACATTTTACGAAAGTAATAAATGAAATAATGTTAATGTTTTAAGAAGTTATATTTATTGATCAATATTAATGAAAATTATTCCTAGAATATTGCATTATTATTACTCAATTTGATTTTATTTTTCTTAACTATATAATTGAATACGTTAATAATCATGATGTACACAGGATGAATGACCATCTTTAAGTCCTCCTTAAAGATAGCTTAAAGGTGTTTAAAGGTAGCTTAAAGACGATCTTTAAGCCACCTTTAAGCTACCTTTAAGCTATATGTATTGCTCAAAGGTGGCTTAAAGAAAGCGTAAAGATGGCTTAAAGGCAGCTTAAAGACTATCTATAAGCCACCTTTAAGCCACCTTTAAGGACAACTTATAGGTCCTTAATGTCCAAACTTCTTTAAGCCACATTTAAGCCACCTTTAAGCCACCTTTAAGCTACCTTTAAGCCACATTTAAGCCATTAAAAAAATTTAATTCAATATTGTGTTTAATTTCCAACAAAATGTATTCACTTTATGAAAGAAAAGGTATTAAAACGGTTTTTGTTCTAGAAAGAAAAATGAAAAAAAAAACATAAAAAAAACCGGCCACGGCGAGAATTGAACCCGGGACCCTTAGTTTACTAGCATCACCACACATCCTCTGCGCCACGACAACTTACATATATATGAGCGTTTTTATATCCTATATATCAGTGGATATTGAATCACTGTATTGAATGTGTTTACTTGAAAAGATTTTGACAAACCATTCAGTTTGTAACAATCAATTATATCTAATTTATAAATTACATGAATGCATGTATTTAGAATGAAATACGGAACTTGGTCTTCAGTGAACAAAAATATATTATACCTAAATGGAAACCGTTAGGTTCACTATAGTAGGTTTTCTTATATGTAGTTAATAAATTTAAACCGAGTAGATATACGTTCATCTTATTTATAGCTATAAAAATGTAAGAAAGAAAATGAAATCATTTCTTTTATCAAATGCATTGATACTATTAGGGTATTTGTTCAATTTCCCGCAATTTCCCGGTTTTCATGATCGCGGCGCCGTTCCAATATGTTTAGATATTTATATGTAATTGTATGTACATGATTTATAAACTATCAATTCTATAACAAACAAAATTACCAATTACCGGTGACGTATTTACTGCATGTGGCAATTGCAAATGACTTGTACATACAATTGTATGATGTGCCAGGCCGGGTATATTTGACATATTTACCCTTATACATATATTTAAATAATCAACCCCTATTTATGATCACCGGTACATTAATTAATTAGCCTCAAGATTTTACTCTTACAAACATGTATCGTTAATGTGTAGACGTAACATCTTTGAAACCCAGAGCTAGGAAATAATACTTTGAAAATAAATTACAAATGTAAATTAACTTTTATTCATTAGACTTATCGTATACTCGTACATAGTAAGATTCAACGCCTTTAGAAACCCTAACGTGCACCTGGGCACACGACACACCTGTTGTGTATATCTTGTATATTCTGTGTTAGTTCCAGTGGTTTTCTTAAGTTGGACAAACAATAGACTTTAATTTGATATACACAAACATGCACCTGGGCACACGACACAACTGTTGTGTATATCTTGTATATTCTGTGTTAGTTCCAGGGGTTTTCTTAAGTTGGACAAATAATAGACTCTAATTAGATATACACAAACGAACAAAACTATGTCTAGACAAACAAAGCAGTAATATCCTGCCCGATATAACAAAGGCAGTTGAGAGTCTTTTCATCTTTAACATGTATCTAGCAGATCTAGAGATAGAAATAATGAAAATTGAAAAAAAAAATACAAACCTTAAACCGATTAACAAATTAAATCATGCATTTTTGGTTCATTATCTTTATTTTGTTTAATAACCGGATGAACTGAGAGAGAGAGAGAGAGAGAGAGAGAGAGAGAGAGAGAGAGAGAGATTTTTTACCGATTAATTTATAATAGGAAACAAACATACTTTAATTAGTTTTATGCACATATTAAGACACAGAGACTGCGCTCATCCCTACAATAATTTTGAAACCCCCCAAAAATTATGAAGAATTTTATAACGGCAATCTGTGTCCATCGGAGCGGTGCTGATAATAGCGATCTGTGTTTAATGGAGCGACGATTAAAACCGCCTGGAACACCCCCCCTTCCTTGGAAATTATATCATCACTCGGATGACCCCCTCCCATCTCTATAAAAGAGCTTTTGCATTTAATATATTTTTTTTATTGTTCAGCTTGATCAATATTAACTTAAAGGCCACTTAAAGACAGTGTAAAGGCAGTGTAAAGAGAGCGTAAATGCTACTTAAAGATGCTTAAAGGTGGCTTAAAGGTGGCTTAAAGAAGTTTGGACATTAAGGACCTATAAGCACTTGCTTAAAGGTGACTTAAAGGCGGCTTAAAGGTTGTATAGCCTTTAAGCCCCTTTAAGTCACCTTTAAGCCACCTTTAAGGACTTGCTTAAAGATGGTTTTTCGTCCTGTGGTATTTTGTACGAAAGGAGACTAATATCAGCCTGTTTGTAAAACCGCGGCCTGAATTGGTTCATTCGGAAAAAATGCTTGACTCACAATGTCAGTCAATAATTTTCAGAGTTTTGTCATCGAATCTTATTTTATGACAGTATATGTCAGCAATGCGCTGTGTGATTGCATGGGATATTTTACACTTGTATAAACAAATATGATATTAAGATATAGAAATATTAATTTATTATTTTCTCTTTAGTATCCAATCATTTAATCTTTCATTTTAGTACTTGAATCATAACCATAAAGAAAAAAGATAGATAGATAGATATAAATATAGATATATATATATATATATATATATATATATATATATATATATATATATATATATATATATATATATATATATATATATATATATTTGAAGAAAATATTAGTTTTCATTTATAATTTGTAACAATGCTTTAAAGCAAGAGTGAGGTATATTTGGTATGATTATATTTCAGTTTAATATTAAATTACAACCTGCAATCACCACAGTCACATGCAGCAAAACACTGGGGTCAAAAAGACGTTCTTGTTTGTTTGAACGATGTGGCCCATGCATAAGCTACTTGCTGTTATTGTTTTATTTCAAACCACGTAAATCGATTTGATCTTTAAAAAGTACAGTTTTGCAGTGAAAATTATTGTACTAATACAAAAATGGTGTGTAGAAATGGTTTACATAAATCTCGAGCACTTCTGAATAGATAGGTAACTGATTAGCTCTTTATATTCATAAGGCATACCGTCATTTACCAAGATATAACGAAGACATATGTGATCTTGTCTTGAGTCATTCCAATACGACTTATAAGTTGTTTTTTCATATATTTTGTTGTCTTTCCTTTTTCTTACACTTACCTATCTAGGGAGTGTCAAGTCGTGATGTCAGTCATCAATTCTGTCAAAAATGAAATAACCTTGTAGATTTTTTGATTTTCTAATTGACCACCAAATCCTTCTGTTATTAAAATTATGGTCTAATGATAATGCAGTTTTCAAAGTCAGCATGCATTCCAAACAACCAAAACATTATATCAAAATTATTGTCGAACACGCCTGTGAATGAATCTGAATGAAACCGGAGAGGAACTCGGGTTAGACTGCAAGAAAATAAAATAAAGTAGAAAGCATCTCAACCATGGACAATGTACAATGTATAGTTATGTATTTTTTATTTTCATTTATATAACAAACTTAAATATTGATGTCCTCTTGTTTTACTAGAATCCATCAGTCGTCCTCATAAATTGCAACATCCTTTAAATTGCAATAGTGCCGAAATAAAATCAATCAATATTCATAAAGATTAATTTCGTTTCCTTTACAGTTATTCAGGTTCACGTAGATTTACATGCAACTCTATGCAATTTTCAAAAGCTGAATTTAAATAGAAATATTTTTAAGCAGAACGTTTTAGTTTGAAGACAGTTCATAAACTTTTATTCTGCAAGACGATATGTAGAGGTTTTGTAGCTATATATAATTGACTTTCAGAGATCCATTTTGTTCTGTAGAATTATGCATTGTAAACAATTGATATGCTTGGTAGTGGAATTAAAATATATAGAAAACGATTTTGTTTCATGTACATTGAATCTTGATATTGGAGTTCCATAACATACGTTAGCATAGAAATGTTCCTACCTTAACGTTTACCTGTATATCCTGTAAAATCCCAACACATGGTGCGTCTCCTGTACTTTTGGACCTTTTTCTAATTGCGAATAGACAAAGCTAGGATCCAGGTATTCTCGGAATTCGACGAAATTATGCTCAAGAGATTAATACACTACTATTTAAACTGTTAAAACCGTTACATAAAGAACACGATGTACTGTAGTGATTATCTTGTTGGTCTGGCTAAGCGGGCAAAGCGTCAACTTTTTCGGTCGGTTTAAAAAAAAAGATAATATGTTACATACCTGTATTGTTTAGATCCACTGAACAAAGTGTACACTTTTTGAAAAATCAACCCTCGGTTTCTTATACTGCTTCAAAGTTTTTTTCGAAGCAGCAGTGACAAAATCTCCGTATTTGTCATGCATGTTTCAATAAATATTTCACATATTTTATAGCAAACTAAGTAAAGCTCAGCAACACGTCATGCGTTCGATTTTCCCAAGATTCTTAATCATGACTTTCATATGGTGTTCCGATGGGGCCACTTCGACCTTCGCACTTTCGCCTTTAGGTCGAAGATGCGAGAGTGCGAAGTTGCGAAGGCGAAAGTGCGAGAGTGCGACGGCGAAGGAACGAAAGTGCGAAGATGCGACGGCGAAGCGCGAAGATGTGATGGCGAAAGTGCGAAGGCGAAGGAGCGATACTACTATCGCTCCTTCGCCTTCACAACTTCGCACTCTCGCCTTCGTAACTTCGCACTTTCGCCTTTTTTGATAGCATTCAGAAAGTATCGGTCGATTACATACAATTTGATGCAGACACCGTACTCGCCAAGGTGTTCCGATTAATCCATGATATCATTGGTACGCATGCGCTAGGCCATTGTGCTTACTATGAATGTTTATAAATATTTTAATGTGTATATGTGACATATATGTTTACCAGTGCTGGCTTTGTCTAATCATTATATACTCCATATAAAATGTAATGTCCGCCATAATGTATACATATGCACTTCCAGACTCCTGTCACTTACCAGCTGTCTGTTTACCATGGATCAAGCACAGGAACATTCTAATTTCATTATGCGACACTCCTTGCTGATGTATGGATCTAGAGGGGGAGAGGGGGACCGCCCCCCGGAAAATTATATATTAATAACTTCACACATGCAGTAAAGGGGAAGAGAGGGTCCGGATCTCATCCCCCGGAAAATCTAATTTTATTAATTATATATAATAAAATCTCCAAAATATGTCTCGGAACCCTCCCCCACCCCTGACAAAAATAATTATCCATCCACCCATCCCCCTTGAAAAGGTTATGGATCTGCGCATGCTGTTAAAAAAAATTCTAAAAAGTTCATCGTCTGCCTCAGATGTTCTTTTATACTGCTAAAATTGTCTTTAAACGATAGAGAACTCCACAATTATAAAAAAGGCGAAGGCGAAAGTGCGAAGATGCGAAGGCGAGAGTGCGAAGTTGCGTAGCGAAGGTGCGATAGTAGTATCGCTTCTTCGCCCTCGCAACTTCGCACTTTCGCCTTCGCATCTTCGCGCTTCGCCGTCGCATCTTCGCACTTTCGCTCCTGCGCGTTGCACCTTAGCACTTTCGCCTTCGCACTCTCGCACCTCGACCTAAAGGCGAAAGTGCGAAGGTCGAAGTGGCCCCATCGGAACACCATACTTTCATGAAAACTGTTGTAATTATGAGACTTTTTAGAAACTGCACATACACCCAAGAGATATTTTTAAGCCATGCTATTCATTAATAAATATTATAAGAGAAATACCAGACGTGTGTTGATCGCTCTTCATAGGTGTCGAATGTACTGTCTGCTTCGAACTCTTAAAATCAGTGGTCTTGCGTATAGAAATCGTTGTTTCTACAATTATAAATGTTACAAAATGCTTTTTTTTTTTAAATAATGATGAATTATATAAAAATGAAAGAGAAAGAAGATCGTAGGCGATTACCAATCTGTCGAAAACAAAATATTGATATGTTAATGTTTCTTTTCCATTGATTTAGTGATGAAAACCTCTTCTTTACGATTCAATAAGCACAAATGTTATCGCTCTGATGCTGTTTGATAGGTTTTTATGAAACCAAGGTTACAATAAATGTTCATATATACTTATGTAATATATTATGTTTTACTTCCGGATTGAAATGTATCCTGTGTTTAACCAATCAGTTGCCTCCATTTGTGATCAATCAGTGATAATCAGTATACCCAATAGAAATGATGCATGATTAGACCAATCAGTGAGAACTTGCAGGGTATATATACAGCCACCCTATCATTCTTAGTCAGTCTTCTGCCGGTGAACGACTCGAACAGTCTTCTGGTGAATCTCTTCGGTTAGAGTTCTACAGAACAGGGATTTGAGCTGTGTCGGAAAGCAACAGAATTGTTAGCTAGACCACTCTGTTCTTAACCTTGTTTCTGTAGCTTGTGTCTTGGTGACTTCATAGTGTCTTTGTGACTTAATAAGTGTCTTGGTGACTTTCAGCTGACCGGGTATTATATTTCTATAGTGATTTGATAGGTGGCTGTCGTTGACTGTGGTAGCAAACAGAATTGTTTGTTTAAATCCAAAGTCTACAGCTAGTTGGTTATAGAGTGATTTTGTATCTTGATTCTTTGATTGTATTTCTAATCATATAGCCCAGATAGGCCCGAGAAAATATAATACAAGTATACAATCCGGTTTGATTTTAGGTAACCAGATTTGGTTTGGTTTTCTAGCATACATTGTTTATGTTCCGTAGCGTCGTCTGCTGACGAGAAATCGACAACGTAAGTGTTGCTTTTAATTCTTACTTGATTCTTAGGAAGGAAACCTAAGCGAACTCACGAATTATAAACTGATTATTTTATTTGTAACTTGAAAAACCGTTACAAATTTGGTGGCAGCGGTGTTTGTGAATCAAGTAAAATCTCTTGTTTTATTTCAAACGTATTGATCGACGTGTAATAGATATGAAGTAAATTTCAGTTTATTCGATGTTTTTATGCTAGTGAAGTTAAGAGGTTGAATAATTTGTTGAATAAAGTCCATGTAATTGTTTTACTTTTATCGACGATTGTTTATGATATTTTATTGTGCCATTATCTAAAACATAGCTATGACTAACATAGACGACATAGACAAAGAGATATCTTTTATTGAACACAAACTTCAAGAGTTAAAAGATGAAAGTTTCAATATTCATAATGCTAGTGCTATGGATAAAGTTAACTCTGACACTCCTGAGCCACAAACGAATAACAAACCACGAGATTCGGGATTTGTGTCAGATTCTTCAGTTATAGACTATCACGGCGATGTAAAGCCTAAAACACGCCCTACTGCAAAAGTATCGTGGCAAGATGAGTTGATGCCGGGTGCAGAGTAGCCATATGACAAATACGACCAAGATCATTTTGCGTCGACCCCATTATCACAAAACGAACCAGAAATTAACATTACACATCGTAGAAAATCTGGTTGGCTTAATGCAGTTCATGAAAATAAGAATACGAGAGACTTAGGAGATAAAAAGTCACATATCAAACCTGCAACATTTGATGGCACAGGATACTGGTTGGATTATCGGTCGCATTTTGATGCATGTGCCATGCTTAATAATTGGAATAAGCGAGAAAAGGGACTTTATTTAGCAGTTTCATTGAGTGGTCAGGCTCTGGGTGTTTTAGGAAATTTGCCTTACGCTCAGAAACACGATTATGCACTTTTAGTGATTGCCCTTGAAGAAAGATTCTCACCCTCAAATCAAAACGATCTCTATAGAACCCAATTGAGGGAACGCAAACAGAGAGCAGCAGAAACTTTGCCAGAGCTCGGACAGTCAATTAGAAGGCTAACTAACCTAGCTTATCCTACAGCTCCAGGAGATGTTAGAGAAACGTTGGCAAAGGAGCAATTCATAGATGCTCTTATAGACTCCGATATGAGGTTACGGGTAAAACAAGCAAGGCCATTAAACCTCAATGATGCGATTCGGCATGCTGTAGAATTAGAAGCATTTGTAAAATCAGATCGTAAAATGCTAGAAGCCGAGTCTCATTTAAGACCATTGCAAACAAATAAGTCTGAAAGTGTTCAAGTGACATCTACAGATTCTCCTTCAAATAAGCTTTTTGAAGAACTTAAGAACGAAATAGTAAACCTCCGACAAGAAGTTAATGCAATGAAGTCAAACATGTCCCAAAAGTCCACAAATATAAAAAAAAACCAATCCTGTTGGCAACAGAAACTGTTATGTATGTGGATCAAAGTATCGTTTATTTCAATATCCATACTTACCTGCATCAACTATTTGCAATGTGCCCGGGCTCCTACGATCATGCTCGAACATTAAAAACATTAGAGTTATCTGCCCCTACTTGGAACTCTCCTTTACTACTTCCGTTCAGTTTATGTTCGGGCAACGCCATGTTTGGCGGTTTTTTGTAGCGTGGTCAGACAATAAATTTTATTTATTGTTCTTTTCGTAACCTACGGTCGTGTAAAGTATTAAATATGGATAATTACAAGAAGTGTTCACAGTGTTCGCGGGAAATGAACGTTATAGACGATCACCCAGAGTGTTTTCGTCACAGATTGTGTACCGAAGTATTTACTTGTGAAATTTGTAAGGCCTGGACGCCGGGGCGATGGACCGCGTATACCAAGATGGTGGATAAGGCCTTAGCGAAGACAAACAAGCCTGGAGAAACCGCGGCATCTAGCGAGATGAGAGAACAGCCGACGGTTGGTGAGAATATTATGTCGTCGCCGTCTCCGAGCGGCATGGGAGACAGAACTCGGCCAACACCGCCTCCGAGCAGACAAATAAGGGCCTCACAAGTTCAGTCCTTGCCTCCGAGCGGACAATGGAACCCGCACACAGCTTTTGTGTCCATTAATCCTGCACAATTGACGTCTCTGAACGGCCAAGCGCAGATGCCATTCGTTCCGGTAGCACCTCCGAGTGCACAACCGAATTTTATGAATTGGTCAGAGCAAGCATTTAATGCTTTTATTGACAGCAGAATAAAGCTCATGACTCAACAGAACGTTTCTCCTGGCGTGACTTCTACTGGTTCTAAAACCACAGGTGAGTCTGTGAATGCAGATACAAATAGAAATGCAAGTAACAGACGGTTTAACAGATTTGAGAGAGAAACGAGGTCAGTTAGCCCTGACGTTCTGGATCTTGCAGATGCCAGAGACGATCAGTTTGTAGATGATGATGATCAGTCCTTGGATGATTCGAGATCTCAGTCGAATGACAAGTGTGATGAGACCGAATCTACAATTGCATCTGTAGAAGGCTCAGGTTCTTGGAAGAACTTTATAACAAAAATGGCATCAGATCTGAAAGTTCCTTTAGAGGCCGATAAGCCAGAACAGGAGTATGCCTCGTATGTATCGCAACATTTACAGTGCAACAAGGAGTCTTCTAAGATTAGGCCTCCGTTGGAGGGATCTTCTATTCAAGCCTTCATGAATGTAGATAAAGAATGGCAGAGTAGAGGCAAAATCCGTGCTTTCAGAGCTAGAGATGATGAAAAATATGCCGTAGCAGCTGATCATTTTGCAAAATTCTGTAAAGTGCCAAGTCTCGACTCTAATATTGAAGAGGGCATTACAGATAGCAAGACTCAGTCGGGTAAGGGTCAGACAGGAAATGCCAAGGGTCGTTTCAGATTTAGCGACAAGCATAATGCTGCTTATAATTCAGAGTTTCGCAAAGTAGATATGAGTGCGAGACTGTTGTTAAGACAAATATCTTACGGATCAATGATTACGTCTTACTTGGATACAGTTCCGTCTGATGAAGATATGACTGAGGCTTTGCAAGCTCTTGTGCAGTTGTTTAATTCAATGGCTGATGTAACATCGAGAGTTATTGTAACAGCCGTAGGAGCCAGACGAAGTCTGTATTTGCAGGACATGGCCTTCAAGAATAAGGCTACTGAGTCAAATTTACAGAATTTGTCAACAATTGGCTCTGATCTTTTCCTAGGAAAGTATTTTGATGTATTGCATTCTAGTGCAGAAAACATAAGAGATGCGAAAGAGACCCAACATTTAAGGGGTAAGGATAATTATGCAGCTTCCAAGAAGCGCAAGTTTGATCAGAGAGGAGATGCAAGACTGAATGAAGCAAGTGCATCTAAGGTTCCTAAGAGAACAGGCAGTAAGGGTACTGAAAACAGGAACTTTAAGAAGAGAAATAATTATCATGACAAGTCAGCAGCAGCTCCGAAGAAGTCTGATAATAATCAGTTGGGGTTTCGAGCCCCCAAGTATTAAGTACGGAATCACTGCCAGTAGAACCTTGCAGGCAAACCAGGAAGTTAGCCAGGGTTTCTCCCCAGGTAGGGGCAAGATTACCAAATTTTGTGGACAGTTGGAAAATGATTACCAACGACAAATGGGTATTGAACATTGTCCAGGAAGGACTTCGTCTTCAGTTCAAAGAGTTACCGGCAGAAAGCGGAACAAGAACTACAGTTATTATAGATGCAAAGAAGCAACAATTTATATCAGAAGAGGTTCTAAGCTTATTAGAAAAAAATGCAATAGAACCAGTCCCGTCAGACCAGATAGGCCAGGGATTTTACAGCACTTTCTTCCTAGTCCCAAAGAAGGACGGAGGATTTCGACCTATTCTGAATCTCAGAGTTCTGAATACATACCTAAAAGTACCTCATTTCAAAATGGAGACATTAAGAAGCATAGTGAGAGCCATAGACCCCGGAGATTGGGCACTATCTCTAGATCTAAAGGATGCTTACCTTCACGTAGCCATGTTTCCAGCAGATCGCAAATTTCTGAGATTTTGTTGGCAGGGTCAGCATTACCAATTCAAGGCAATGCCATTCGGGTTGGCAATAGCGCCGAGAATTTTTACCAAACTGATGGCAGTCATTGGGAGTTACCTCAGAAAGAGGCAGATTCAAGTTTTCATGTACTTGGACGATTGGCTGATCAAGAGTCAAGACAGGACATTACTGTTGAGGCAATTAGAAGAGACCCTTCAGTTAATCCACAATTTGGGTCTTATTGTCAATGTACAGAAGTCGAACATGACCCCGTCACAAGTTGTACTTTATCTGGGGTCAGTGTTCAACACAAGAAGGGGTCTGGTCCTTCCTTCAGAGGAGAGGTTTCAGAAAATAGTAGAGGAGATAGCTACTATTTCAGAAATGAAGTGTGTGGTAGCTCAGAAGGTTTTACGACTACTGGGGTTAATGGCATCAGTCATCGATTTGATCCCTTTTGCCAGATTACATATGCGCCCAATACAGTTTTACCTGTTGTCTTTTTGGCGCCCACACAAAGACAGTTTAATGCAGTCTATACCAGTGAAGGATACATTACTGCACCATCTGGAATGGTGGAGACAAGCAGAGAACATTTTTCAGGGAGTGTCCCTACAAGAGAAGCAGCCACACAGTGTGACATTGTGGACAGATACTTCAACACAAGGCTGGGGAGCTCACCTGGAAGATCATCAGATCTCGGGTGTCTGGAGTACCAGGGAGAGAGATTGCCACATAAACTGGTTAGAAATGCAAGCAGTTCAATTAGCTCTGATTCATTTCGAAAGCATACTACTGAACAAGAGAGTTTTGTTGAGATGCGACAACTCGACAGTAGTGTCATATGTCAACAGGGAAGGGGGAACAAAGTCCTTTCAACTGTGTTGCCTGGTTTGGGAGATATTCAACTGGTGCACAATCAGGAAGATTGTAATACGAGCTGTTCACATACCAGGGAAAAAGAATGTGTTAGCAGACGATCTGTCAAGGGGTCGACAGGGAGTTCGGATAACAGAGTGGAGTCTGAAACAAGAGTTAGTGAACCAGATTTTTCTGAGGTTCTCCACTCCGAACATAGACCTGTTTGCAACGAGGGAGAACAAGAAGTTGCCAGTGTTCTGCTCCCCCTTTCCGGATCAGTTGGCTTGGGCAGTAGATGCACTCAGTGTACCTTGGAAAGGAATGTTTGCATATGCGTTTCCCCCGCCAGTATTGATACCCCTGGTATCCAATCCTGTTGGATCTTCTGGTAGACATTCCAAGAAAACTACCAATCACGGAAGACATGCTGACTCAAAAGAAGGGTCAGATAAGGCATGCCGATCCCGAGTCTCTAAATCTGGTGGTATGGAAAATTTCCAGTCTTCCTCCAGTAAGAGAAAGTTTTCTTCAAAAGCTAAGGAGTACATTAAACAGGCAAGAAGAGCCTCAACACAGAGGATGTACCAAGCAAGAATTGCAATTTACAGAAGCTGGTGTAATAGACGGCATATTTGTCCATATTCAGCCTCTGTAGAAGAGTTAGCTAATTTTTTCATTTATTTGCATGAAGAGAGAGGTTGCAAGGCAAATACTGTAGCCGGGTATAGAGCAGCCATAGCTACTGTTCATGCAGGATGGAGAGGAAGATCAGTCAGTTCTAACACAGACCTTTCAAGCTTGATAAAAGGCATTTTTAATAGTAACCCATGTGTTAAACCTTTATTACCTAACTGGGACTTGCCGTCCGTCTTGTTAGCTTTATGCGAATCTCCATTCGAGCCATTAGCAGCATGTAATTTGAAATATCTTACCTGGAAAACAGTTTTCTTACTTGCAATGGCAACAGCAGCTAGAGTTAGTAAACTTCAGGCTCTTTCAGTTAATACCAATAATTTGCGAATTGAAAGAGCAGGGATACGTCTCCTTCCAGATTTACAGTTTTTAGCAAAGACTCAGAGGGCAAACAAGGCTTGGAAGCCTATGTTCATTCCTAGATTTAACCGTTTAGCCACAGATGAGAAGGACTTGTTGTTGTGTCCATGCAGATGTTTGGAGGAATATTTAAAGAGGACTAAAGATTTACGTCAGATGACTGAAAATCTCTTTATTACATACCAATCGGGTATGCACAAAGCGGCAACTAAGTCTACACTTTCCAGATGGATTGTGTCCCTGATTCAGCAGGTTTACAATGACTCACCAGATTTGACATTGGGTGATGTTAGGGCTCATGACACTCGACGTCTTGCTACCTCATGGGCCTTGTTTAATGGTGCCTCTCTTCAAGAGATTATTCAAGCAGCACATTGGGCCTCAGAGACAACTTTCACTACCTTTTATCTGAAGGATGTGGGCTCAGAGGACAGCTTCGCCAGAGCATCAGTGTTGGAGACAGCTCATTGGGCGAAGAAAAAGAGGAGGAAATAAGCAGTTGGTGAGTAATTAATTTAATTACTTGTATAACCTTCCCTCCTCCCTTGTCTTGTGTTCTACAAATTCTATTTATTGCAAATAGTTGATGCAGGTAAGTATGGATATTGAAATAAACTGTGGGTTTTTAAATGTAAAACCCCTGTTTATAAGATATCCATACTTACCTGCATTCCCGCCCACCTCCCCTTCTAAGGTTATATGGAGGTGGATAAATTAGGGTGTCGTCCCTCACATAAACTGAACGGAAGTAGTAAAGGAGAGTTCCAAGTAGGGGCAGATAACTCTAATGTTTTTAATGTTCGAGCATGATCGTATGAGCCCGGGCACATTGCAAATAGTTGATGCAGGTAAGTATGGATATCTTATAAACAGGGGTTTTAAATTTAAAAACCCACAATTTACAAGCAGAGTGTCCACATGGAAATGATAATATTGCTGGATATGACAGAAGTTCTCGATCACAATCGTCTCAGAGACTAAACAATACCTATGGTAAAAGACGTCCTGTACAGAACTCATTTAAGAGCATCGGGTCTAGGTGTGCTCAAGTTGGGATTCATCAAAATGATCCCGAAGCTGGCATGTATGTAAAAACACTCGTACATAGTGTTAACACAAATTTGTTGGTTGACACAGGGGCTACATTGTCTGTGTTATCAAGTAAAGTATATGAAACCATCAAATGAAAACCTGTATTGTTTCACACTGATCAAGTAGTTTCATCAGCAAGTGGAACAAACCTTACAGTTTTAGGGAAAACATTGATAAACATCAATATGGGCGATACAACTTACACCCAGGAAGTTATTGTTACGGACTTATCTGTTGATGGGGTCATAGGATTGGATTTCATGAAAAAATACAAATGTACTGTTGATGTACCAAATGGGTATTTCAATGTGCAGGACATGTGCTACAAAGTTGAATTTGTTGGCAAGACAGGCTGTTTTAGAATAGCAGCCAAAGAAACAGTAGCGATACCTCCAAGAAGCGAAGTCGTTACTTATTGTTGTGTTACGGGGTTCCCTGAGAGCCATCAGAACACAAAAATATTGGGCTTAGTGGAACCAGCTGAAAAATTTGTTAAATCTGGAAAAGCTTTAGTAGCAAGGTCAATTGGCTACTTGAAAAATGGTGAGATCCCCGTGAGAATAATGAACCTTTCCGAAGACAACCAGATAATCTACCCTGGCACATTTATTGCCAATTTAAGTAATGTTGAATCAGTGATTGATTCCTCTCAACCTAAAGAAAAGGTCTGTGACGATTTACCAACACATTTGCAGGACCTCTTTGGTAGGTCAACGGTGCATCTAAAAACAAAGGAAGTATATGCTTTAAAGAAATTTTTAATCGAATACGCTGAGGTATTTGCGAAATCAGACGCAGATCTTGGACGCACATCAATAGTAAAACACACTATCGACACGCAAGATGCTAGACCTTTGAAGGAACCCCCTAGACGTGTTCCCTATCACTTGGAGAGTGAAATAAACAAGCAAATAGATGAAATGCTGAATAAAAACATAATAGAAAAGTCAGCAAGTCCCTGGGCTTCAGGAGTGGTTCTGGCAAAGAAAAAAGATGGATCATTGCGCTTCTGTGTGGACTACAGGCGATTAAATGCCACCACTGTCAAAGATGCCTATCCACTGCCTAGAATTGATGACTCTTTAGACAGTCTTTCATGTTCAAAGTGGTTTTCAACCCTTGATTTGTGTTCAGGTTACTGGCAGGTTAAAATGGATGAGTCTGACAAACTGAAAACTGCCTTTGCAACAAAGAGGGGTTTATTTCACTTTAACGTAATGCCATTTGGCCTATGCAACGCCCCGGCAACCTTTGAAAGGCTGATGGAGACAGTATTGAGCGGTTTGCAATGGCAGATATGTTTAGTTTACCTTGATGACATTATTGTTATTTGGAAAACATTTGCGAACATGTTAGACAACCTCAAACAAGTATGTGATAGGTTATTGTCATCAAATTTAAAACTAAAGGCGAAGAAATGTCATCTGTTTCACAAAACTGTACAGTTCCTTGGTCATGTAGTTTCTGAAAATGGGATCAGTACAGACCCATCGAAGATTTCAGCGGTAGAAGATTGGTCAATCCCCGTAAACCTTACTGAAGTAAAGAGTGTTTTATGGCTCTGTAGCTATTACAGACGTTTCATACCAAACTTTGCTACAATAGCAAAACCCTTGAATAGACTGACGGAAAAGGGAACAAAATGTGTGTGGACCAAACCATGTCAAGATTCGTTTGATTCATTACGACGAGCACTCATCTCAGCACCAGTTCTTGCGCATTCTGATTTTTCAAAACCATTTATACTGGACACAGATGCGAGTGATGTGGCAATTGGAGCAGTTCTTTCCCAGGTACAAAATATGGTATGGAGAGGGTAATTGCATACGCTAGTCAAACATTGTCAAAAGCAGAACGCAAGTACTGCGTCACAAGGAAGGAACTTTTAGCTGTCGTCTACTTTACCAAATATTACAAACACTATCTGTATGGTAAAGAATTTCTAGTGAGAACAGATCACAGCTCTCTAAAGTGGCTATTGAACTGCAAAAATCCGGAGGGTCAACTTGCCAGATGGTTTGAAAGTCTGAGTAATTTTCAAATTATCATTGAACATAGAGCGGGTAACAAGCATAAAAATGCAGACGCACTTAGCAGAATACCCTGTAGAAAAACGTGTTGCACTGAAGAAAAGAGTATGGTGAATTCTATTTCATGCCCACCATCTAAAGATGATGATTCGTTGAAGGACAAACAAGCAGTTGACACTGATATAGCTCAGGTGTCAAAGTGGGTTGCTTCGGGCACAAAACCAAACTCTAAAGAGCTATCTAGCTATAGTCAATTTGGTAAAGGCATTTGCGCACATTGGGATGCTCTTGAGATTAGAGATGATGTTTTGTTTAGAAAGAAAACTTGCAAAAATGGGAAAGTTTTGTATCAGTTGTGTGTTGCCATACAGTGAGCGCCGAACTGTGCTTAGTCAATTTCATGACGAACAAACTTCTGCTCATTTAGGTTTTAGAAAAACTTTAGAAAAGGTGAAATTAAAATTTTACTGGCCTGGATTGCAGAAAGACGTGAAACAGTACATTGCTGGTTGTGAGAAATGCCAACGACGCAAGGCACCAACAACGAATAAGAAGGCGCCAATGCAACTTGTCACATGCGGTACCCCCTTAGAACGTATCGCTACAAATATATTGGTTGAACTTCCATTGTCAAACAAAAGTAACCGATATATACTAGTTGTATCGGATTACTTTACAAAATGGACGGAAAGTTTTCCAATGGCGAATATGGAGGCAGCAACTGTTGCTCAAATAATTGCGGAAGAAGTCATTACAAGATATGGGACACCCAGTGTGATCCATTCTGATCAGGGCGTTCAATTCGAAAGCCAATTGTTTTCAGAAATGTGCAGATTATTTAACATCAAGAAAACTCATACAACCCCTTACCACCCTCAATCGGATGGTATGGTTGAGAGATTTAATAAAACTCTCGCCAATATGTTATCTGCATATGTTGATGAACATCACAATGACTGGGACGATCACCTTCCATACGTAATGATGGCCTACAGATCAGCTGTCCACGAAACTACATGCACGACACCAAACATGATGATGTTAGGTCGAGAAGTTGCTACACCTCTTGATATTGTTTATGAGATGCCATCATCCATGAAAAGAATTTCTCAAAACAGATGGGTTTGGGAACTGCAGGAAAAACTAGAAGAGGCCCATACCATCGTGAGAAAATTGATGAACGACAATATACAAAGGCAGAAATGGTACCACGACAGGAAACTCAATTGGCAATCATTTAATAAAGGCGATAAAGTTTATGTGTATTTTCCAAGGCGAAAAGCAGGAACATCGCCTAAGTACTTTTCTTACTGGCAGGGTCCCTTTGAGGTGATTGAAAAATGTTCGAACGTAACATACAAAGTCAATGGTGGTGCCAGAGGAACACATTAGGTCATACATACTGATCGAATCCGACCAGTTGTGAAACAAGTTTTGAGAGGAGAGCAATATAAAGAAGTTGCCTCTAATAAGCAGGAAGCAGCCGCTTCCAACCAGATTGACGACGAGAAACGTGACAGTGACATGACAACAAGTAAAAGACGTACAAAACGACCAGCTTATCTTGATGACTACTGTTCATTCTAGTTCTATGCTTTGTAGATCATGCCTTAAGTTAAGCTAACTCTCAGGGAAGAGTCTACAATGAAATGACCATTGTACTTCTGTTCAGACAGATTTCCCAAGGCACACCAAAGTGACTAAAACAGTTTTAACTATTACTAAAGATTACGAATGTTTAGTAGGAGGCACCTTTAAACAATCACTGTTATCATATCAGTATTTAATAAATATTTTCAATGACACTTATGTTTTATTTTGGAATGCGAGGACGCATATTTTTTTCGAAGGCGTGGGTAATGTTATGATTTTACTTCCGGAATGAAATGTATCCTGTGTTTAACCAATCAGTTGCCTCCATTTTTGACCAATCAGTGATAATCAGTATACCCAATAGAAATGATGCATGATTAGACCAATCAGTGAGAACTTGCAGGGTATATATACAGCCACCCTATCATTCTTAGTCAGTCTTCTGCCGGTGAACGACTCGAACAGTCTTCTGGTGAATCTCTTCGGTTAGAGTTCTACAGAACAGGGATTTGAGCTGTGTCGGAAAGCAACAGAATTGTTAGCTAGACCACTCAGTTCTTAACCTTGTTTCTGTAGCTTGTGTCTTGGTGACTTCATAGTGTCTTTGTGACTTAATAAGTGTCTTGGTGACTTTCAGCTGACCGGGTATTATATTTCTATAGTGATTTGATAGGTGGCTGTCGTTGACTGTGGTAGCAAACAGAATTGTTTGTTTAAATCCAAAGTCTACAGCTAGTTGGTTATAGAGTGATTTTGTATCTTGATTCTTTGATTGTATTTCTAATCATATAGCCCAGATAGGCCCGAGGAAAATATTATACAAGTATACAATCCGGTTTGATTTTAGGTAACCGGATTTGGTTTGGTTTTCTAGCATACATTGTTTATGTTCCGTAGCGTCGTCTGCTGACGAGAATTCGACAACGTAAGTGTTGCTTTTAATTCTTACTTGATTCTTAGGAAGGAAACCTAAGCGAACTCACGAATTATACACTGATTATTTTATTTGTAACTTGAAAAACCGTTACACTTAAATTTTAAATATCAAATTAAGTGTATATATATACACAGTAATTTACAATTCTTGGTGATTAAAACAAAATGTATGCTGTTAAAAATTAAAAACAATATTAATCATTAAACTGCAAAATAATACACCACATGCAATGGAAAGTAAAATTATAAACATTACAGTAGACATGTTTTCGCACTGTACTTGCCATATGTTGTACTACAGCCCATATCTTTGAAAGAAACTTCTATGATCGGCACTCCTTTTAAATGAGCTGGAGAGTTGCACTTGGGTTGGCTAGTGTAGGTTAGCACCAGTCCCTTTGTCTGCACAAACACCGTAAACGATTCCAAATCACAACTACACTCAAACGGATTCCCCTGTATATACCTAAAGAAAATTATGTTTTGAAGTTATATACAAGAACAATATTAATATTAAAGTCGAATTTAAATTATACTGCATGTAGCTATATACACTAAAACTCGTTTAGTACGAACTCGGATATAGCTATTTTTTTTTAGTCCCCGGTAAAATTCTTTACAAAACCGTTATAACGAATTCGGATATAACGAATTTACGGATATAGCGAATTGATTATGAATCCCGTAGAATTGAATAATAACGAAATTCAACACTTTTATAACGAATTTCTTAACAGTTAAAAAAAAGTTTGCATTAGCATTAAACCAAATACTTTGAATAAATTTATTTCATAAATATTTTTCAATTCACAATCTGATTATTCAAGGTATCAAAGTAATATTTTTTTATTTTAAGCCATAATTAACAAATAGTATAGTCTAGTGAAAGAATACAACATGTATATAGTGAATTCGCTATAGTGAATTCGTTATACGGATATAACGAATTACGGATATAAAGAAGTAATTCCACTGGTCCCTCGGAGTTTGCTAAAAACTGAGTGTTACTATATATATATATATATATATATATATATATATATATATATATATATATATATATATATATATATATATATATATATATATATATATATATATATATATATATTGTGTGTGTAGTATTCGTCATATTTAAAAGCTTTCAAACTTTCATTATATGTAATTAATATGATATTGAATAGACAAGTAATAAGATGTAAATTATCAAGAATAATATATGAAAGTCAAAATGATCACTTTCATTAAAAAAATATCAAAAGTATTCTTAAACTTTATCAAATACTCACAGATATCGTAAGTTCGAAAGTGACATAAACATTTTCTTGGACAAGTACGTGATATTATTATTATACGGGCTTCTACAAAGCAACATACAACGTATTTCATAATTAATACAGCCACTATTTGCGTATTATACAAATAATGATGAACAAAGAGATAATCGTTAAATTCTTGCTACTTTCAATAATTTCATTTATTTTGCTTCCCTTTAAATAGGAAACAAACCTCGGCAACATAAATTCAATCACTGTGTGGATAGACCGCAAGAGTAGTATTACGAAACATTATATTAAAAATGCAGCAACAAGCCAATTATATATTCATTTAACGATTTCCTACATCATATTACTCAACAGTACTTTGGTAGGATAAACAATGTGTTATTGATTCTAATTTTCTATTATTGATAATTTATTTAAACAATTATATGAAATGCAGAAGATTCATGTATAAATGCAGTTGTAAAAACATTAAACAATATTCATGTGTTCAGTAATAAGGCGTTTGGATTTCTTTTTGTTTTTCTAAAAGCTTTTAGGTAATACCCTATACAAATGGACAATGGGACATTACAAAAGATCATGAAGCTTCCATTACATATCCCAAACCTTACAAGATAGCCTTACTAATGTGAATAAAAAGTTTGCATGGTTGAAAGACATCATTTGACTTTTCAAGTCAGGAGAATATGGGTTTATAATGACAACAAAAAGAATGCTTTTTGATAGCCATGAGATTCGTATACATTACTTTGGAAAATGAGCAAACGGAACTGTCGCAGGGTTTTGTGAATAAATAACGCTGAATCCTTGGTATAATTGATATCAGCTGCACTGGGTCGTAATTTCGAGGATTATATAAATAAATAAGACCCCTAAGTACAAACACACACTCAAACCAGTTACTCAATTCATTTGCTAAATCGCACGGTTATTTAGAATACTTTAATAAAATGAATTAAAAGTTATTTAAATCAATATAATTGAATAATTCAACTACAGATCCAGAATTGAGGATTTACAATATAAACTAAAATACGAAAAAAAAAATAATCAATATTAAATAAAGTTGAACAGTAAGTATTTTGTTGTGTTCGGATAATTAGATATCCATACCATTACTCATCTGAAAATAACAATGTACATCTTGCATGGAAATATAGATACTTGGTATATGCGTTTAGATCTCTCAAAATGAATAAATTCTTAAGTTGATGGTAGGTAACATTATCATTAATTCCAACTGCAAAGCATTTTTTCCAGTTATGTACGTATAATTTCTATATATTCGATGGTCAATAAAAAAAAATACGAAGACGTTTGCCATAGCCGCGTTATTTAACGTCACAATATTACTTAATTCAGTACACATAATAAAACTAATCGTTTCAAATAATTAAAAAAAAAAAGAAAAATCATACATTTCTTATTTCTAAGAATTATTTAGAATCTAATCCAGCAAAAAAGAGGTCATGACACTTGGTCAAACTTTGTGTTGTGTTAACAATAAATCATTTTATGATGAAAGTAATATCTCCATAAATTGGGCTTAAAACCAACTAATATTGAAACCTAAAATCATAAAAATTGTATGATATTCTATGTACTAAATAATGATGGGATATGTATATTTGTTGAACAGATATCAGTAAGTAAAGACATTCAGTCCTCTTTAAAATTGACTAAATACATTGACGTCGCCGGACGTCATGGCGAAATGAAAGGGATATATAAAGAGTATGGATCTTAACTTGGGAAAAAGCCGATAAAAATTGTAAAAATACTCAATGGTAGAAAAAAAAGTCAAATATTATTTGCCATTTGTGTTTAACTCTAACACATTTTGTGGGGTTGTGGAAAATGTATTTTGAACATCAAACAATACGAAAGAGAGTAGAATATCTGTAATTATTTGATTCTTAATTTCAATGCTGTAAACAACAAGGCATGCGGTAAAAATGAGAAAACTTCGAGGAACTAACTTATGATTTTCGAAAAAATGTGAACAAACTAAAAGTCAAGCGAAATAGTGCCGATTTAAATTGTATGGTAAAAAGCACAAACGACTTGGGTGATATAAAGATTGCACATTTCTATTAAATGTGCGTGCGTCATCTTGACGTTATGTTTTCAACGTTACCGTGCGCCGTCTTGACAAAACAAGTTGATTTCAAATCGAGTAACAAAAAATACCTTTTCATCAAATAGAATGAAACTTCGTATATTGATAAGTATTGTTGCATAAATTAATCTGTTAGTTAAGCCACATTGTCTGCGTATTTTGTGATTGACCCTCGTACGTATAGTTTTCTGCTAATTTTTTTTATTTTGTAATGTTTTCAGGCAATATATACTTTGGTTATGCAACTATTGAATGACAATTAGTCAGAAAGTGTTGATTTTTTTATCTTCGGAAGCCAGTAGGACTGTATGAGAAGATGTTTACAAGACTCAGATCTCCTGCTTCATACTCATATATATATATATATATATATATATATATATATATATATATATATATATATATATATATATATATATATATATATATATATATATATATATATATATATAAGTAAAATAAGAAAAACGTTCAATATAGCTTAAGTGCTTTCATTTTAAAATCTTCAGAAGCTATATAATATTTGAATATTTGAAACACAAACAAAACAAAACAAAACAAATTCATATATTTTAGGTCGCTCATTTCATCAGGGCGTAAATACTTTTTAAGACACAATGTCACAAGATGCTTTACGAAGTCGATCATTTTTTTTCTTCAAATAATCATAATTCAGTACCGCGCTTGTGAACCGCAGATCCCGGGTTCTAATCCGCTAGATCTTTTGTTTTTATTTACTGAATTAATTGTATATAACTCATCAAAGTTAAATCAGTTTATCAAAGCTAAATATTTCTGCCATTAAAATAATCCTTCAACCCTTAGGGACATTTACGCATATGATATGGTCATCGCTTGCAGCTTGAACGTGTGACGTCACAGACTCCCTGCAGATCATCTTATCATGATCAGTCGCCGCTTTAAATTTTACCCACCCACCCACCCCTCCCCGTCATATTTTCAGTTACCTTATTGAGTTTTATGTTATTTTAATTGACTACAATTTGATAGTTTAATTGTTCTGGCTCTGCATATCAACTTTTTTCAGGATGAAGCTGCCACCAAAAGAGTCAACCCTATCCATCACGCTGCCTGATCTGTGAGAGACAACTGCTGAGCTTGCCAGCGAATATACCAGCTTACCAGTAGTGCTCACGTGGACTTTAAATGGTTTATATAATATGTTTAAGTATTAGTGAATTGGGTATAAATTTTTACGAGTGAACCGCTGGTCCCAGGGTTCACCTTGTACATGTATTCTGTATTAATTTTAATTTCGAGCAGCCGTGGTCATTACTTAGTATTTCTTAATGCTTGAAAACAAGACTTTCTGCAGATTCCCAATTAAACATCACGAAATAGTATCCGCGTAATATTGCGAGAAGTACATCTCGCAGATTTCAAACACTCTCTTATTTCTTAGACACAAGAAAACTAAACGGATCAATAATAAAAACTCGGCGTTAGCAATTTGATAATCAGTCAATTTGAAGCAAAACGGTTGAATCGTGGATTTAAGTTCTCATGTTGAAATAATGAATTTACAGTATTTCATTTTATTTTCAGCTATTAAATCAAATACATGCATTGCATGATAACTATTTATTAGCTATAAGGACGAAAGATCCAATTCGCTTTAATGATAGTGATTTTCATTAAAATTATACAATATGAGTTAGAGATACTAAAATATATTAGAATCAGTAAAAAAAAATAACATAAAAATCGAATAAGATTTTTAGTAGGAACCATTTTAAAAAAAAATAGTGTTACTTCTCTCTTTCAATTAAACACATTGGGGAAAAGCGTTCTTGTGAGAGAAAAACAACTTTTTAAAAAAAAATTCTTAAATAGATTTTCTATCCAAAATAAAATATGGCACTTAAGATGATTTTGAATTAATATCATTTAAAAAAGGACCAAGTCAACGATTTGAATTCGTTTTCACGGGAGCACATGCCACTTGTGCGATTTGTCGTTATTTTTCTTCAATTTTTCATGAGAGTACTAGCAAACTCTAAGGAAAAGTTTATGCACATTATTTAGAAGTTGATTAATGAAACAAAACAAGTATCAGAGTATGTTAAACATTTGTGTATGATAAAATACTTCAAAACGTAAGCACAGGAGCGGTTTTACTTTATTTTCAATACAAGTATTGAACGGATTGCAATGTTAACTGGCTCAAATTCTGTAGATTAACGTATGTAGATGGTGATAAGAAATTTGAACTAATATTAAACTCACCACAGCACTTGACATTCTTTAAAGATATTTGTACATGCATTTTAGGAAGTTAATACTTGTAAAAAGAATTCAGTTTTTCTTGATAAAACATTATTTGTTATATCATGTTATATGCTTGTGAGACTTGTCCGCTTGATCCATTGGGTTTAAAGTTTCATATCTGAGATTTATTTGAGATTCGTCTTCGTGTTTATGATGTTATGTTATTGTCTTTCAAACACAGCAGTGCTGATCAAATCAAGCAATAAAATTTCAATGTCAGAAAAATTATGTAACATACAAATTTTAGTTGTTTAACGCATTTTGAAACTGTTCTCTTAATTTTTAAACGAATCAGACGAATTTCTATTACTTAACCCAATAATTGAAAAGACAATTTAGACTCAGTTATAAAAATTATCAATATGCGTTCTGGCATTAAAACATTAAAGTTTTGATATTTTACAAAACCTTATGTTTTCATTATGACGTTACACTAAGTTAGCATATTACGTTTAAGAACCAAAATAAAATTTGTTGATTAGATAGCAACACATATAACACGTAAACACTTAATAGATATCATAATTACAAATCTTTTAGTTAATATCAAATGAAAGCAATTTATGGAAGCCTGCAAAGAGAATAAATATGACCTTTTTTCTCTTCATGAAACTTAATCAATGCAGAAATAATTGTATAAAGCCATAGACATAGTGATTTTGTAATCGTATATAATAAGTAGCTAAACGATGTCGATGTTAAGATCAGTTATTGAAGACACAAAGTTTAACTTTTAATTGTAAAAGTAAAGCATTTTTTTCATTTAGGGTCGAAGCATACCTAATAAAACAAAATGTGACCTTATAAATTACGTCTATGAAATGTCATCACTTGATAGTTAAGAAATTATATAAAGTGTAAACAATCTTTTTGAAATATTTCATTTTAAGTCGCTATAGATTATTTGCATTTTTTCTTAAAAGTGGAATAATTTTGCAAAGACTGTCCACTTTTTACGTCTATTCGTATATTGATATCAGGAAACCCGCCAGACACCCAAAAATGTACACTAGCGGATAATGCATTGACTATTATTTTAAACACGCTATCAAGATTCCTCTTCTCCTAAACACAAGACTTTCCTCAAATTAAAGAAAAAAATCCTGTAACATGCATACATTTGTCATGATGTGAGACAAATGACAAAATGTAATTTCATCTAAAACTTTGTCAGCCGTTCAGGGAGGAGGATTTCTTGTTGATAGCAAACACACAACTTTCTCTCCGTCTCATTCTAATTATATCTCTTAGTCTCTCTCTCTCTCTTTCTTTCTCTCTCTCTCTCTCTCTCTCTCTCTTTCTCTCTCTCTCTCTCCAAAAACTTATGTGTAATTAAAATATAATATTGCTCATTTTTACAAACAAAAACAAATTCGTCCGTAGGAAAATTTGTTTCATTTGAGAGAAAGCTAGATATACGACTAAAAATAATGAAATAGTCGGAAAACTGTCTGCGTATCTAACTTATTTATCTCGGCCTTTGGGTTTTTTCTACCCCCCCCCCCCTCACATTCCGATAGTATTCAACACGGGGTCTATTTATCCCTTAGTATGTTTAAATTAGGGATGTTTTCGCCCCGGTTGTGTAAACATGTGGTTAGTAAAGATATTATTTTTGAAAATAGGTTTTAATCTAACTAAAAATTACCAGTCTGGTTTAAGCAATGACTATCATTATTTAGACAATAAATGCAGGTATAATATTTGATCAGCTCTAATTTTAAATTTTTTTGGTACATTTTATGATTTCTTTTCAAAAGAATAAACTTCATAAGTATAGTTTTTTACATTGTTTGTATATAGAAGAATTTACATTTATTTATATATAATCAAATATATAAGTGATGGGGTGAGGATTTGTAGAGAGTGCTTAAAAAGCCCTTAAAATTTGATTGCATGTGTTCTTTAAATTGAAGTTTACGTACGTCATAGTTTTAAAAAAAAATTATATCTTCACATATCACTGGCGCTTGCACATACATATATAGTCAATGTACTTTTGAATTGAAGAACTACGACACTTTATGCGGAGATCCAGAGACAACAGAAAAAACCTACCTATTAGCTACTATTGAAACTTTTTGTAAACTATCGTTAGTGCAAATTTAATTGATAGACCATGTTCTCTAAAGGGACAACAACTTGAATATCGGAATCGCGCTGACTTGGGCTTTCGAAGGAAAAAGAAGGCGAAGAATGCCAAAGAACACCTGGAGGCGTACAGTGGAGAAAGAGAGAGAAGAACTGGACTGGAACAGTTGGTGAGAGGCGAAGGTTGTTGCCAGTGACCGATGTCAGTGGCGTTTTTTGTTGCACGGCCTCATGCGTCCTCCGGGTAGTTACATGTAAAAGCTACAGTTAAGGTAAATTTCATGAACATAAATACCTTCTAAACTGTTTTTTTAAAAATCCATCCAACATTTGACCTCTATATAAATGTCACCAATCGATATTATTAAACTGTTATCATTTGGGGAGGGGGGGCATGTTATTTTCAATTTGAAATATTGAATATGTTGTAATATTTTGTCTAGAAAAGACCATGATCACTAAAGGGCAATGACTATATGGCTCACGTAATCTGCAGAAGCTTCTATAATTGTTATGTTTTTTGGTGTTAAGAACGGCCTGACGATGGCGTATATGATGTATCAATAGCAAATGTAGCAACCATATTATTGCACGTTCTATGTTTTTTTATTGAATCATTAAATCTATTAGAATAGCATGGTTCGGGTCGTATTCATGTGTCACCCGCCGACATATATAAGCCCGCTAAAATTTAAACTACATGTCCATTCCTAAAATATATATATATATGGTCATCATCATTACACCACCAGTAACTAAGTGATATTTTTGGCAGTGGAATGAAACCGTGCAGCAAACATTTCTACATGTCCGTGTATGTTGTATACAAACCAATTGGCTGAATAATACTTCTTAGGAATAATACACTAGGGTGAACGACTTACAGCGTTTGAAGCTGTGATAACCCCTGAAAGGTGTTGCCGTCAATTTTACTTATCTGATTTTCTTCAAGGAACCTACACAAGTAAAGAAATAATAAAGTGATAGATATAAAATGGGTAACGTAAAATGACAATCTACCGCTAATGATGCAAACTTGTTATCATTGAGTGTTGCAGTTGCACCTTTAAATGATAATAAATTGTAAATTTGAATCAGAAAGCAGTGTGGCAACGCTTTATGAAAAAAATACGAACCTTGAAAACCGTTCTAAAAGTGCGTTCAATTTTGGACAAAAGCAACGCACTTTCATTTTTTTTTCAAAATGCGTTAAATCTAAACCAAGTCAACATACTTTAAAAAAAAAAATCAAAAGTGAATTATGACTGCAACATTTTTTTCAACAAGACACTTTTAAAAAAATGTATAAATCTCAAAATACAGACTTCGTTATCCGTTCTGATTTCTTATCTAGTCATTTGAAAATTTCTATTTAATGCAAAAAAACTGTTTATTAGGATCTAACATCACTGGGAAAGAGAGTAGATAACTAAATATAAATAACACACTTTGTAAAAATTGTATAAATCTCAAAATACGGACTTCATCCCTCGTTCTGATTTGTTATCTAGTTATTTGATAATTTCTTTTTAATAAAAAAAAAACCTGTTAAATTTGGTCTAGCATCACTGAGAAAAGGAGTAGACAACTAAAGATACAGTCTAATTCCCAAAATATAAATAATTGAACTGATAACTTGAAGAATGCACCCGTATCTATCCTTCCCAAACATCCTATCAATTCAATAAACTTATATAAACAGATTCTAGTCATATAAATTGATTATTTTTCCCCATCTCTTTAAGAAATAAATATTCACACAAAGTAAAAGTTGATTAGAAATTGAATGAACAGATGGCAGCTAATTGTTGCAGTCTATGTGATGCCGTCATTCTGATATACAAATCTCAATTATAAAACCCTTGAACCGTTGTTCTTTATGTGTAAGTTGTTAAACTAACTTGCTTCGACAATCTTTTTCATTGTGAAATTGCTATCCATGATAACTTAAATTCTTGGGTTATTTTGTCAATGTAGCAACGAGCTTAAATATGTTAAACCAAATTATAATATTATCATGTTTGACGGTCATAACAATTCCGACTGGACCCTGCACACTATTTGTTTTTCAAAATGCGTTAATAATGTAGACCATATAAACGCATTTGAAAATATCAATGTAGACAGACAGACAGACAAACAGACACAAGTACTAACGGCACCCATTAAACCCGAAGATCACCCCTGCGAATGTGGTTGGAATGTTTTCTTTATCGTTGCTAATTGATAAATCCAGTTCACTAGACTTCACCGAGATTTGTTCAATTCCTGTAAAATTCGATCGGAAGTATATGTGTTTGGATAATAGTCTCAAAATACGTAAGTACTGGTCGTTTCTCATATCATGTCCTACTTTGTTTTAAAACATGAATAATTTTTAAGATGTATATTTTATTTCACAACCTAGCGGTTATTTTTATTAAACAATGATATTCAGAACAGAGTTATCGTTCGTGTTCAATCACGTGAAGAGTGGTTGAAAATATAAACATTGTGTTGCTTAATAAAATCATAGCCATGTTTGATGCTTTTTGTGTGAAATACCATTTTTAAAAAAATGGTTGTCTGTTTTGCATAAAAACTTAGTATATCGAGCTATATTTAAGGAACATCCGGCATAAAATAGTATAGTTTGTTTACTATTATTACTATTACAAGGTCAGGCGCGGATCGAAAATAAACCCTTAATGGAGTCTCTTCTAAATATGTTAATTGTTGCAACAGCAGAAACTAATCTTTTATTTGTATTGTCAAATTCATTTCTAGAACACATTTTATCCATCAATTAATAAAGAAAAAATTCATGTTCAAAATCCATAAACGTCTATATTTTATATTTGACTACAAGTACCTAGATTTTATCAAATAGTCTATAAACATGAGGCACGATTTTTACTGCGAAACTGAAAGGGTCAAATAAAAATACGAGGTCTAAAATTTAAATGACGATTACATTCGAAGGGATGTGTTGCAACCACTATTTAAAAAAAAAAACGCTATTGAAATAAATTATTTCAATAGTGGTTGGGAATGCATTTCACTAGTAAAATCACTTTGCAACCACTATTGAAATAAAACCACTATTGAAATAAATTATTTCAATAGTGGTTGGGAATGTATTTCATTTGAAGGATTCCTTTGCGATACATTCCCAATCACTATTGAAATAATTTATTTCAATAGTGGTCTTATTTCAATAGTGGTTGCAACAGTGCATGCATTGAATACAATTTCTCCGAAATTCGAAGGCGGTGGACATATGGTAATGATTTTTGGGGGAATATACGGAATATCTGTTAAGGCGGACATAACGTGATGATTTTTTCGATAAAGTGGCGGACATTTCCTGATGGCGGACATAACGTGACGATTTAAAAAAAAAAAGTGGCGGAATATCGTGACGGCGGACATAACGTGACTCAACAATCAGAAATATTACAATGACCACATTTAATGCAAACTAATAGTTCATGATACATTTGCGTATATTTTATTTAATAAATTAAAAAATGTCTCACGGCCTAACGAATTCGCCATTGGTACACTAGACACCAACTTTTGTAAAACATCTGAAGATGAAAATAAAAGCGTTTATGTTTATCTTTTATATATTTATATATATTAAGTAAATAAAACAAATAACAACAACTACACGGTAAGACATACCCAACGAAAGACATATCAACACTGACTGTAATTGAAACACAAGTATTTCAAAATCGTCGTAAATTACTGTACAACGTTTCCTATGTCATCTATGCCATAATGTTATACCATCGCACATTCAAAAACCATACACGGTAAGTAGTATATGTAGATTGTGGAGTGACAGCTTGAACTTAAGATAACAAAGTGTTCCTTGTAGAAACTGATAAAAACGACAACAGGCTTTTATTTTTTATTTATCTATTATTATTTTTTTTAATTTACTACCGCTTTTTTACCATGGTATAGGAAGTGCAACCGTAGTCTATAATAATTTAGACGTTTTACATTTTGTATGAACGACAGAAGTTTTCGATGAGCGTGCAAAGTAAGGCAGCGCTATCTTGATGTGGATACCTTTGCGAATCTTTTTTAAACATTGCTACAAATTATACTTCATCCATTTAGAAGTCTATGCAAACTGGATGCCTCGTTCAAAAAGCAACCGACCGTGACTTTATTGACTTGTTAATCGATCTCATTAGCAGCTGAGAGTCAAACAAAAAAATATGGCAATCAAATACTTTTATAAGTTCATGTCAGCATGGAAAATAAATAATTAAATACAAGGTATAATCATTTATGAGTAAAACACTGTTTTAGGTAATGAAGTATGAAAAGAAGAAATGTTTACGAACGTATAATTTAAGTTTGTATGTTTTATCTGACACGTAGTATATTTTATCGCTATGCACTTATTAAATGATTTCAAAAAAAATATTTACAATTCTTTTTAATTTCTGAGTTGTTTTAAGTACAAGATCATTGGTTTGTAACTTGATTTTTAAGATTTTTGAAAGGGCGGTTGGAGATGGAAGGTATGGGTTTGTTAAGTAGTGATATTTACATTAAGTTATAAGAATTTTGTTGTCCTAAACACTCAAAATCAAAACTTAAAGTCACTAAAAATCAAAACTTAAAGTATGTTGTAACCAAGCATATTCAGTTCAACGTTCTTGCGATTTGCAACCAACCATTGTTTTTTAACATTATTTATTCACGTAGAAGGGAAATCTACCGTACAAAAAATAACATAACACACAACTCACAGAATAACTGTTTGTAAAATATAGACAGAGGAGAGACTGACGAAATAATATTTAAATTTGTAAAATTAATTCGACTCAACCCTGTCATACCTCGGACAAGTAAGTTGAATTAAACGGCTCAATACAACATCGATTGATATCTTCTTAACAAATAGCTGAATGCGTATATTTTCTATGGTTAAGTTTTGTATCATAGCATACATACACTACTTCAGAAAATCTAATGGTGTAACGATTATTATATTAGTCGTCTGTTTCAAAACTTTTACCTTTACGTAATTCTGCATCTAAAATGATGGACTGTGGTGTAGTTTTCATATCTCGCCCTTTCAGCAAATGTAATCCTTGTTCGTAACTTTTTATTCTTTTATTGATTAATGTTGATAGAATGTGTGAAACTTAGCGATCTTCATTTGATATAAAATATGTATTGAGTGAAAGATAAAAAAAAGTTTTGTTCCAATAACATTTCCACACATGCCACATTAAAAAGATAACAAATATATCCGTTAAAATACTACTTGAAACACGCTGAAACACATCATATTTTAGATATTATTATTACTCTAGTGTTCACAATATGAAGCACTGAATAAAATAGTTAAAAGTAGATATTATTTTTTTCTCATCGATTACGACACTTTACAGATAAAAGCGTACGATGAATGAAGTTCAAATATAATCAACATATTAGTTAATATGTATTTTTGTGAATTTATACAAAATATTCTTAAACTATTTTTTTAATTTTGCTATGTAAAAAAATTGATTAATTTATTCAATCCTTGAGTGCTTTTTATGACATTTTTTATATATAAAAGCGAATCTAAGGTCACGGTACTTTGTAATATTAATTTTAAAGAGATTAATGTTTAAATCTTAGTGCGATAATGAGCTGTTCAATTAATTTAGTAGAGATTATTTGGCATATATTGTTTTTTTTTAATCGTTTTATCTTTTACTGTTCTTTTTTTCCATAAATTTTAGATTCAAATTTTCACAGTTCTACTGCGCATGTGGATTGCATTCTATTCTCGTTGTAGTTTCATTACCAAGTACAATCAATAGTATTCAAGTTCTATGCTTATATCATGTACCAACAAATTTAAGCTAGAACAGCATTACAGAACAGTGTATGCAGTCAATATGATATGTATCATTTGGTAGGATTTTTCTTTAAGTTAATTTTTACATATCTGTTTTAAGGCTTTGACTTTGTTTGTATTTGCAATATCAGAGTGTTTTTGGAGTCACGTTTGCAAAAGTCTAATTTTAATATAACTGGTTGACTGTTTTTACCAGTAAGCATTGCCATTGATTTTTCTTCCTGAAATACATGCATAATTTTATTCTTAGTTTTGCTTTTTGCATCTGTATACATGCTGTCACAGCCATTGATATGCATTGAAGTTAATTTCACTAATCTGGTTTGAAGACAGAGACCTATGAATGAACACAAGATATAAACGTTTGGGTTAATTACATTTTTGAAGTGAATGACTTGTAATAGAAAAAAACAAATAAACAAAGGCGCTTATGCAAATGAATTATCCCTGCATTAAGTCAAATAGTGAGTTAAATCTTAAAGTTTTATTTCGTTTGCAAATATATTTCACATGTATTCCAATTTAGTTATCGTACACAGAAGTAATTAAACTCAAATTTATGGATCTGAAATTATAATGTACTACTTAAACTGTAAACCAAAGTTTGTTTTGTTTTTTTATTTTTTTTTTAAATTGTGTATGTTTATTATATGAACTTAGTTTATCAAACCCTTAGAGCAAAAATAATTCCTGGAATGTATTACCAAAATATTCGCCTCCCATTCATCTGTTTGCAACCAAACAATCTTTGCTTCGTAACATCACTATCTGAAGCTATGAATTATCTTATATTATCTTATCACATACATGCATACATAAAACATTATGTTTTTTTTCTAATTGTTGTCCATCATCAACAATAAAGTGTATACGCATCATGATTAAGATAGCAACACTTTATATATACCAATATTAAAGCACATGTTGGCTTGAATGAAATATAAACACTTCCGGATTATACCAGTTTAACATGCTTTACCTTGCTCCTAACGTTTAAATAAATACCCCTTTCATTCAAATTCAGTAATCAGTATAGTCAACTAGGAATCGTTTTATTACATAGAAACATTCTTAATACAATGTGATTGTATGACTGCTAGGGTTTGTTAATAAATCCACAGCGCTTTAAAAATCAAGACAATAACGACGGGTTCGAGTCAACGACTCCAAGTCTACAATAGGGGAAGCACATATCAAGGTTGCAGAAAATTTACACAAAGATGAAAGCAAACTTAACCAAACACACAGAATATTGTCTACATTCTTTTACAATGTCGTTTAGAAAGTTACTTAAGTAAAAATAGATGGATTTATATTACGTGTACTGAGTTAATGTGCAAAAATAAGAACATTTGGCGCATTAAATTAAAACCGGAGGTTAATATGTAAAAAATGTAAATATAACACCAAGCTGCTTAATAATAAGCTTTTCACGCCGTCATATTGTGAATATATAGAAGATATGTTATACGATATAGATGAATTTGTTTAGATAATGGAATATGGCGTTACAACCAAAATTAAATATAGTTAGTGGTATAATAATGGCCTTTTTAATTCAATCAAGTTGTGTTATATGGTGTGTGTTAAAAGAAAAGAATACATAATTTAAAAAAAAGTCATGTCATATCAAATTGCATCACATCTTGTGTTTTCAAAGAAAAGGAAACACATGATAAAATAAGACATGTGCTCCCTTTCTTTCAAAGGTTGTTAAAATCCCAAGCTTGATGACGCAACCTCTAATTTTAAAATGATCCCAAAAGAACTGGAATATGATTATTATTATTTAGGCAATTTAATATTTACGAGAAACATAAATTCAAGCAACTGCAGGAACATTGTGAGTGCCTTTGAACAATTTTAGATTTTTGGTATACAGTAAATCACATCACATCACCGGATAAATCTACCAATGTCCAAAATGAATGTGGATTTTTTTTTTTACACCTTTTTCCCAAATGTGGATGTAACCTGATTAATATAAATTAATAAAACTAATTAGTGTGATGAAATGCAGGATACCAGGGAAAGAGGATTATGTACAATATAGAAATATCAACAGGCATTGGCACGATTACTTGAAAATATAATTGATTAATCATCGATTACATTGTGGACTTTTGTGTAATCGATTATTAATCACACTCATTTTTGTCCTGTAATCGATTGTAATTGATTACTTTAAAACAAGTTATCATTTAATGATCGATTACTTCTAGTATTTTTCACTAAAATGTAATTGATATCTGTTTTGAACATAGCATATAAGTTGATTTGGATTTAGAGTTATATAGGGATTTTTATTAACAATGAAAAAGAAATTGAGACTTCAATTTCTATCTTTTTTGGATAACCTTTTATATTTCTACTGCTTATTCAAACATTAAGCAGTTCTCCTGAGTATTCTCTCTCTCTCTCTCTCTCTCTCTCTCTCTCTCTCTCTCTCTCTCATATTTTTAGTGAAAGAGGAAAACCATACTAACAACATTAATATAATCAATTTTACTCTAATTATAATATTATAAATAACACGCGAAGAATATTTTTTGATTTCTATTAATATGTGCATCACAATATATTCATGTGAAAGGTAATCGAAAGTAATCGAAAAAGTTATTATAATTACACTAAATTTGTTTAGCTGTTATCGATTAAATTACGATTACAAGTAATCGAAAATCTCTTCGATTACAGATAACTGTCGATTACTTGAAAAAGAGTAATCATTACAATTGATTACGATTACTCCATTACGATTACCCCATGCCGGAATATCAACATTCAAAATAACGGCATTTTACCATATTTAAAGCACATTGCGTTGTAATTAAAAGAAATAATATTGATGGTCTTTTATCACAAAAAAGTACATAAATAGAGATCAGACAGCAGACCTAACTCTTAAACTTCTTCCATTTCAGTTCAGCTGATTTCCTTAAAAATAAGGTCGAACGCTTGTTTAACCCCTCTGTCATTTGATACCAACCAGTCGCCATGATCAACGATATAGTTATATATAAATATATCAATTGCTAATTGGTATTTTAAAAAATAAATGTAGAGGCCCTCAACCTTAAATGTTGTATTTAAAATAAAGTTTTCAAACTTGAGTAGCTCGTGGGTAACTGTTTGTGAGAAAACACACCCTAACAACTTGTCCGCTTGATCCATTGGGCTCAAGGTTTTATATCTGAAATTTTTTTGAGATTCGTCTTCGTTGTAAGATGTTATTGTGTTTAAAACACAGCAATGCTGATCAAATCAAGCAATGCAATTTGAATGACAGAAAAAAATATGCAACATTCACATTTTAGTCCGTTAACGCATTTAAAAACTGTTCTCCTATTTTTTTTTTTTACAAATTAGACAAATTTATGTTACTCAACACAATAACAGAAGAAATAATCTAGACTCAGTTTATTACCCCTGCGAATGTGTTCGGAATGTTTCCTTTATCGTTGCTAAGTAAGTTATAAATCCTGAGGTGCTCGAATGAAAGTTCACGAGACTTCACCGATATTTGTTCAGTTCCTGTGAAATTTCGAGCGGAAGTATAAGTGTTCGGATAATATTCTCAAAATACGTAAGTACTGGTCGTTTTTCATATCATATCCTACTTTGATTTATGTTAAAACGGGAAAAGCTTTCAAGATGTATGTCTTATTTTATCATCTAGCAGTTATTTATATTAAACGATAATATTCAGAACAGAGTTATCGTTCGTGTTCAAACACGTGTAGAGTGGTTGAAAATATAAACATTGGGTTGCTTAATAAAATCATAGCCATGTTTGATGCTTGTGGTGCGCAATACCATGTTTTAAAAAAAATAATGGGTGTCTGTTTTGCATTAAAACTTAGTATATCGAGCCATTTTCAAGGAACATTCTGCATAAAATGGTATAGTCTGTTTTACTATTGATGTTATTACTAGGTCAGGCGCGGATCGAAAATTAATCCTCAGGAGGGATCTCTTTTATGCATGTTAGTTGTTGCAACAGCAGACAAAAACTAATTTTTGTATAGTCACATTTATTTCCAGAACACATTTTATTCACCAATTAATGAAGATAAAGTTTAAAATCAATAAACCTCTAGATTTTATATTTGACTATAAGAACCTAGATACTGTGAAATAGACTTTATACACGAGGTACGATTTTAACTGCGAAACTGAAAGGTTCAAATAAAACCACATGGTCTAAAATTTGAATGACAATAACATTCGCAGGGGTGTTTATAAAGATTATCAATACGTGTTCTGGCTAATTTTTGCATAACAACTTAAAAGTTTTAATATTTTACAAAACCTTATATTTTCATTATGACTTTACTCTAATTTAGCGCGACGTTATTATTATCTTACGTTTGAGAACCAAAAATTAATTTTGTTAATTAGATAGCAACACATTTCATAACATGAAAACACTTAGTAGATATCATAAATACATATCTTTTAGTTGATATCGAATGCAGATAAACAATTTATGGAAGTCTGTAAAGAGAATAAAAATGACTTTTTTCTGCAAGAAACTTAATCAATGCAGAAATAATTGCATAAAACCATAGAGGTAGTAAGTTCGTAATCGTATATAATAGGCAGCTAAATGGTTTAGATCTTTAGATCATTAATTGAAGACACAACGTTTCAGTTTTATTTGTAAAAGTAACACATTTTCTATCATTTAGGGCCAAAGCATACCTAATAGAACATAATGTTACCCTATAAATCACGTCTATGATATGTCATCACTTAATAGTTAAGAGATTTTATAAAGTGTAATCAATATTTTTGAAATATTTCATTTCAAGTCTTTATAGAGTATTTGTAATTTTCTAAAAAGTTGAATAATTTTGCTAAGACGGTCAATTTTTTACGTCTATTACTATAATGATGTCAGCAAACCCGCCAGATACCTTAAATGTAGACTAGCGGATAGTGCATTAACTATTATTTTCAACACGTTATCAATATAGCTCTTTTCCTAAACGCAATAAATTCTTCAAATAAAAAAAATGTAACATGCAGATATTTGTTTTGATTTGAGACAAATGACAAAAATGTAATTTCATCTAAAACTTTATCAGCCGTTCAGGGAGGAGGGTTTCTTGTTGATAGCAAACACAAAACTTTCTCCCCGTCTCATTCTAATTTTTTTGCTCTCTCTCTCTCTCTTTCTCTCTCTCTCTCTCTCTCTCTCTCTCTCTCTCTCTCTCTCTCTCTCTCTCTCTCTCTCTCTCTCTCTCTCTCTCTCTCTCTCTCTCTCTTAGTGTAGCGGATAGTGGATGAAATATTTCACTTGTGGAGACAAGCACCAAATTTTGCATGAAGGTTCCTTGAACATTACTTGATCAAAAATTATCGTTGGCATTCAAGTTTTGGTCATTTTTAAGATGGCCGCCTCTTATTTCAAAATGGCGTCTTTTTTCATAATGTTTTCATGATATTTTAAATATTTCTGGGTAATGCTTTTATTTTCTGTGAAATTATGAAGAAGAATTTGTTGTATGATATAATTTGATGTTCATTTCATATATGAACACTCTGCACATGCGTTTAAAACATGCTGCAGCTGATTTTTGAATGCACCTGATCTAATCGTCTAAGCAGTTGCACTGCGGAGAGCAGTGCAAAATAATTCGGACTTGAAACATTTGCATTCCCCAGAACAACTAATATTACATCAACATTTCAGTAGTTCTTAACATGAAGCCGCCATTGGTGGTAAGGGTGTCCCGTGTGAAATCCGAAAATCGTAATCCTTATCGCAACCCCATATGGAAGGGAATGCTGAGGTTTGTCACTTGTATAGTGACTGACCCAATATATGTTTAGCTTGCAATACAGATCTCTTAATATGCTCTACAAGAGCAGCTCTTGATGGATCGAAGGATGCCATTGTACGGACGCTGCTTACGAGCAAAGAGGTCAAGACGCGTGTCATTTACTCTATTGGCAGTGCTGGACCGAACGTACATGATGTGTACAAATTAAATATATGTTCTGTCACACTGTCACAAGGAGAACTTAAGAATCCGAATACCTCTGTATCGCTCTCAAACACATTTCAGCCTGTCATGCTGTCATTTTACCTGTCCCATTAAATACGGACTCTGTATCACAATCCGTGAATTCATGAAAGAATTAAAGTGCTTTTGATCTTGGACCCACTGATCAAACATTATCATGAATTGGTATCCATTGCAAATTTCCGGCCCTTTCACCCATAACTAATCAACTTTCAAATCATCAAAAACACACACACCAATAACAACAACAATCTGTATCCGAACTTGAGTTGACACTACCCAAGGCTGCATGTTTTGTATGTAGGAACATACAAGTGTCAGCTTCTTCATGGTTTCAAGATGATACAAAGTTTGTATATATAGCTCTGTTACTGACAACATTTTTTCCTTTGTTACAACTATTGTAGTAGTTTCTGTCGTTATAGTTGCAGATACGATTTTATTTGCTAAAAACCCATTAGTTCAGCTTTTACTCGATACACCGAAGAAAAGAGTTCCAAGTCTAGTGTTTCCAGTTACCTACCCTCTAGATTCTTTGACAGTTAGCAATATCGCACCACCATCACCTTTTACAATTTCACTGTTCTGCTCATGGGCTTGTGCAATGGCTATTCTTGAAAAATTCTGTGAATTAGTTTTTCTAATGGTAAAGTTTCCAAACAAAAAGCTGATTCTTCAAAGACATAGTTAGCAAATTTAGAAGATGAATGTAGCCTGTTTTCTAAACTCTTATTTCCTGTCAGAGCAATGTGATTTACATGAATGTTTGGAATATGAAAATCAGAATCCCCCCCCCCCCTTCACTTTCTCAAAATGTTTTTTTATGAATAATGGTGTGAAATCTCAGTCGATGCCTATTTTCGAAGCTAGTCAAGTATTGCCAAACAGTGTACCGACAGTTCCCTCAGTTGTTATTGACGGCCCATCATTAGTCAATTCAAAACAACCGAACAATGTCAAACCTTTGATAACTATGCCAATGACATTATCCTAACGCACATCACTTCGCTTGCGATTGGAGAGTAGACATTGTGGAGAGTAGAAAATGTCTTCGATGTTTACAAAGATCATAAAGGTGAAACTAGAAGAAAACGAGGCATAAGATATAGAAACACTAGACCACCAAACACTTTTCTTCGGTGTAACGAGAACAAAACAAGACCATCTGGATTTAAGCAAACCAAATCGTATCTGCAAATATTACGACAGAAACTATTATAGTTGTAACAAAGGAAAAAATGCAAATCAATGCAAAACATGCCGCCTTAGGTAGTCTTAATTCAATCATCATAGTAAGTTCGGATACAGATTGTTGTTGTTATTGGTGTGGTTGTTTTTGATGATTTAAAAGTTGATGAGTTATGGCTGACATTTGGAAAGGGCAGGAAATTTGCGATGGATACCAGTTCATGGCATTGTTAGATCACTGGGTCCAAGATCAAAGCACTGTCATTCTTACATGCATTCACGGACTGGGATACAGAGTCTGCATTTGTTGAGACAGGTAAAATGACAGAATGGCAGGCTGAAATGTGTTTGTAAATGTAACAGAGGTCCTCAGATTCAAGTTCTCCTTGTGACAGTGTGACAGAACATATGATTAATAAATTAGAAGAATTTGTAGTCATCATGTACGTTCGGTCCAGCACTTCCAATAGAGTAAATGACACGTGCCTTCGCCTCTTTGCTCGTAAACAGCTTCCATACAACGGCATCCTTCGATCCATCAAGAGCTGCTCTTGTAGAGCATATTAAGAGATCTGTATTGCAAGCTAAACATATATTGGGTCAGTCACTATACAAGTGATAAACCTAAGCATCCCCTTCCAGATAGGGTTGGGATAAAATTGCGGTTTATCGGTTTCACACGGGAAATCCATACCACCAATGGCGGCTTCATGTCAAAAACTACTAAAATGTTGATGTAATATTAGTTGATCTGGGGAATGCAAATGTTTCAAGTCCGAATTATTTTGCACTGCTCTCCGCAGTGCAACTGCTTAGACGATTAGATCACGTGCATTCAAAAATCAGCTGCAGCATGTTTTAAACGCATGTGCAGAGTGTTCATATATGAAATGAACATCAAATTATATCATACAACAAATTCTTCTTCATAATTTCACAGAAAATAAAAATATTACCCAGAAATATTTAAAATATTATGAAAACTTTATGAAAAAAGACGCCATTTTGAAATAAGAGGCGGCCATCGTTAAAATGACCAAAACTTGAATGGCCGACGATATTTTTTGATCAAGTAATGTTCAAGGAACCTTCATGCAAAATTTGGTGCTTGTCTCCACAAGTGAAATATCTTGCTGAAATATTGACCTAAGCCCCTTCACTACAATAATTGGTCAACAAAGTTTTAAGTTGGAGGACTCTGACGCATCACGCGAGGATCCAAGAAAAAAAGTTGGTACATTTATATGTATTTGCTATTGCACCTTGTTGTTAAGCAATTTGCACGAGCAAAATGACGGAAGTTATATCTAGAAACAACTTTCATTTCTTAATAATTTGTTTATGAACGCTTATCGTAAATGGAACTCATAATTACTATAATTCACACGATGCACATTTTTCAATTATAAACAAACAATAAATAAATAAACAAAAAAGCAAATAAAATGAATAACCAAAATAATGTCTTCATTTTAATATGATTTGAGTATCCTTGTATTTGCAATACTTTTATCTGATCACGTACTTTTATTGTATTTATCGTTAAAGACCCAATTTGAAGCCACCTCCCTTAAAGTTAATCAGGATTGAGATAAAAAACATGTGTCTTGTCAATCACAAAAGAAACAATGACCTAAATCTGATTGACAGATTTGGCAAAACGTGTCAGCTCTACATCGGGACCGGATGTGTTGATAGCAATTAACGGTTAAATAAACCTATTGGCATTCCCAATTTTATCTACCGCAGATATGATTTCGTAGTTGTCTGATTGCAATTGTATGAACATTGGAAATAAATCGGTACTGTGCATCTAACACTGCTAGAAATGAATAAGAGGGAACTATTTTCTCGTTTTCTGATGTACGTAATTACGACAGTCATATTCAAAGAATATGCACGGATTACTGCGCAGAGGTGCGAAATCTTGAATTGGGTCCGTCGTCCTTAAAGGTGAATATCATGGAACAGAGTGTTTTTTCCTGAGTAAGATGGTCTTCACACCCCTTCCCCCCAAGGAATACAGACTTTGAATGGTTAAAAATATTTTTTGTGTGGGATATTTTCTTCTTTATGAACGTTAATGTCAAATCCAAATTTTTATGAATTAAAATATAGGAAAAAAGGGTCGTCTCACAACATTTGAGCGTAGCTTAGAATCATTTTCTACCAAAAAGAGAAATTCAGATAAATTCAGTACATATCCCCTATGTCACATAAAAATAGAACACAATTAAAACAAAACAAAACCTTGAAATTAAGAGCGTTAAATGAGAGACGAACTTTTCATTGAGTTTGAATGTACCCTGATCAAACAATGAAATGCACATTTAGTTTCAGACGCATATGTTCGCTTGCAATCTATTTGACACCCTTTTACCAAGATGGCTTCACAATTAAACTTTGGTTAAAATAAAAAAAATTGTTGTAGATTTAATCCAGTTGATTAATACTGCCAACGAAAATAATGAAAATCTTCAAGGAATATTTCTTTTTCTAGAGTACGTTTCAATATTTCTGTATAATGTTTTGGCTCACGATGAAATGTTATGAATGTATAAATGAGAATACCGTTTCCGTGTAAGTATTACATTTATGTAAGTAAAAATAAATATTTACAAAAAGTCTAAAGGTCTTTTACAATTTGGTAAAAAGTTCAAGGTAAAGTGTAAGTTAAAAATAACCATAGTTTTTACTCACAATTCTCTTAGCTGTGACAGCCCTTTAAATGCGTTGTTGTCAATCTGACTAATCTGGTTGTTATATAGCCACTTATCAATAAAAACAATGTCGCAACTTTCGGGATAATTACACTGTTAAATTGAATGACTGGTAATAAAAAAATAATAATAAACAAACAAACAAAGTAACTAAAACGTCCATGCAAATGAATTTCATATTCATGCAGAAAATCAAACATTTGTTCAAATCTTAATTTTATTTTATACATATGTTTGTAGAATTCTCGTGCATAAAATAACAATACAAAAATATTTAAATCGTAAACCATAATCAGTAACTGAAACTGTAAGCTAACCATTTTCTACAATTTAGTATGTAAATCATAAGCATTCAATATTTACAATGCCTTACCAATATATTGGTTCTCACTTATCTGTTTGCAATAAAAATATCCTTGTTTACTGTCTTAAAATTTCGTTTTGTGTAGCTCTGCTATTGTAATCTTATTTTTTACAGATAAGAACATACAGTGTATATTTTTTTGTCCATCCTCAACATTTAAGAATATACACACCATGAAAATAGCATTTTAGCTTGATTAAAATATAAAAATTCATCTTTATGATAATCTGTGCGGCATTTCGATTTTTCCAGAGTATATCAGTTAAGCATTCTTTACACTATTACTCAAAAAATATTCCTTTCATTTAGTAATTGATTTGGTCACAGAAGAAAATGTGACCTGTCATAAAACTACTACTAGACTACTATGAATGGTCAGTTAACATCCAGTGCTTAATTAAAAAGTCATGATAACGACGGACATGAGTCAACGTCTCCAATTCTTAATGCATTGGCAATTTGAGTCAAATATAAGAAATGAGACGCTTTTAATGATAATCAGTTAAAATATTCTGCTTTATAAATGCCCAAATTATTACAGTTTAAATTTGCGTATTTGAGATCCTGATAAGTAACACACTTTAGGTGCGTTATTTTTTAATCAAGAGGCAGATAATAGCAGTCAAAACAACTGTTAATGTTCTTGAGTTTATAAGATATCTGTGATATTCATTAGATTTGCTTTACTTTAAACAGAAATAAAACACAAAACCTCACCAATCCATTCACAATGTCAAAACATCTTATTGATGGGCCAGAGTTGTGTAGAAGGTATGTACTTGTCTGTACTTCATATGATAATCAACTTTGCATCAAATATAATGTTGACATTGTTGTCAATTATGTTATTAAAATTATAAAAAAGATATTTTTGGCGATAGTATTTTTTCGTTGATATAAACATTACCGTTTTTAATCGTAGTTTAGCTCTGGGACACCTTTAAGGTATATGTGGCGTATTTTTTTTTTTGCTAAGAAATATTTGATTTATTTATTTAAATATGTTATATAAAGATATATCTTCACAATAAATTACGTAGTTCATATCAATCGGCTTAATATGATATAGAAATTAATAAATAATTTTTATAATTATTTTTGAGTCCACAATAGAAGAGCATTTGAATAAACCCTGCCTTAAATCGGCCACTTGATACCACGCTCAGTCTATCATAACAACAATGGTGACGACGAGAAAGATAGGTATACCCGTAATACCGTTAAGTTTGACAGATTTGGCCAAGAAAGAAAAAAAAAGATTGACTGACAAGGATAGGAACAAAGGGATGATTGTCCTCGAAGACCTTGTGGATTGATTAAAATAGGAATTAAAGCCAAATTAAACTTAAGATTTTATCATGAAGTTGTTGGGGTTTTGCTAGTCAGGTTTGTACGTGCTCCATGTGTCACATGTCTTTACTTTATAAGTTATGAACCACAAGTTGATTTTCGTTTAGAGAAATTTTTGAATAAAGAATAAATAAACACTCTCAGTACATGCATTTATCCTCGTCGGGGAGAGGGGATATTCACTCATTTTACCGTGTCGTTGATGCTAAAATAGTGTTTCATCTTTATTACACATAATTAGCAATTTATATCGTTCTACATTAATGAATAACGAAATAATAATGCTTCGTGTATCATCTGATAAAAGAATTATTTAATTTAAGACATGAAAAACGTGATTCTAATTTGTAAACAAACTGTTCTTCCATCCTGTTTTCAATACTAGGTTTTCCCGCACTCATGCACAGTGGCGTTACAAATGGCCGATCACATTAATATTCATCAGACGTGTAGCAAAGTTTAGAGACAACTAATTAAAGAAAGAACATGTTTTACGGGCCTAGAGTGTGTGAAACGTCTAATTATAAGAAGCATGATGTATATTTTTTTCTAAATATCATGTCAACAATTTTACTCCAAATACGCCACACATACTTTAAACATTGCTGCGTAGATGAACTTCTTGCTTAATAATGTGAAGAACGCAATGATGATGCTTTAATAAAGTATGAATTGAAACTGAAAAACCAGACCTACAGTGTTTGAAGTTGAGATAAATGAGTTGTTGTTGATCCTACTTATCTGATATCCACAAAGGTACCTACATGAATACAAGGTATTGTAGTTTATGCGTTTCGGTAACTGTTTATGCCGTTTGTCTTGATGAATATTTGTTGTGTATTCTGTCATAGGTTTTGAATGTTATATGTGCTTTCTGTCTCTGTGACGTTTAATAAAAATTAAGGAAAAAAATGTGTGCTGGTGTTTCTGGCCGTTTGTTCGAAAAAAGCATTCATACATACAACACATATACTAATTTATAAGCAAAACTCGAATTTAGATGATAAAATATGTTTCAAAAAAAGTTTCAAAAGGGAAATCTTAATGTTTATTCTTTTTTAAAAATTACATTCAATATGTTTTAATTGCTTTGTTGGTTTTTTACGGTAACTTTCAAAACAAAATATAAAAGGAACAGCCTGTCACGGTTTAATAACCTTTTTTTTTTTTTTTACTTTTTAATGAACCCAACTAACATTTTAATGGAGGGCCAGACTGACATGAAACAATTCGATAGCTTCGATAACCTATTAAGTTTGATAAAATCGAATTGCTGGAAGATTTCTACATGCTTTCAACACAACATTTTTGTTTAGCTAAGGATCATTTTTCACCTGTAGGAACATTTTTGACAAATACAGTGCAAATCTCACACACACCCATTTAAACAGAACAAAACAAAAACAAAACAAAAACTTGAAATTAAGAGTATTAAATGAGTGACTAAGTTGTCAATGAGATGCTATGTTAAAACTCTACCGGAATTAGAATTAACTGTGTACCCCTAAAAATCAAAAATACATATATTTTCATTCTTCATGTACCCAAAACGTGCCTTGACCACACAAGAAAATGCCACATTTAGTTTCAGACGCATCTTTTCGTTTGCAATATGTGACGCCCCGAAGAAAATCATATTTTTAGGGTTTTAATTATCCAATTCTTAAGTTTACACCATAAAGTATTCATTAAACATAAAAAAAAGTTATTTATTGATTGCTACATTGTAGATAAAAGCGTAAAGTGAATATGGTTCATATGATATCATCAGTTCCTTAATTACTATTTATCATGTTAAATATAGTATTCTTTATTTATTTTATGCCAAAGATTTAATGTGCTATGCAAAACAAAACAGTTTGCCCATTAAACAAATTTTATATCATTTCTATTACATGTTTAATAGAGAAACAAATCGATGACACACATTGCTTTGTAATTATGTTTGAGATTTAGGTTTATGTGTGTGAACATGTATATACAGGTTTAATAGGAACTATTCGGGTGATATTAGTTTATGAAGCGGATGACTTTTATCTTTTAAAAGTTTTTTTTTTAATGAGAATGTGATACATATAAGCATTTTGTTTTTAAATCTGTTTTTATGTATTTCATCTTAAAAATGAAATTCAAAGTTTAACTGGCCAAGTGTAATAAATTCCTTTTTTGATTTGTAGTTTCATCTAGTAAGAGTAGTATTACAGAACAACACCGAATGAAGCAAATGTTACAGACATCTTATTATGTGAATTGTATTCTGAATTTGTGTTAATATTTCTGTATAACGATTTGATTTGTCTAAGTTTGTTTTATATTTTAAAAACTAAAGTGTATTATTGCAGTTAATTTTGCCTATTTTATAGTGTGACTTAAAAGTTCAAAAAATGACTTTCTTTACTAGAACGCATTGTACTTGATTTTTTATTCATGAAATATTATGAGCCATTTGACACACTAGGCAATATAGGACACATTTGCCAAGTCAATTTTCATAAACAAGGTAAAACCAATTTTTTGAATGCAATATTTTAAATGAAGGAATGTGTAGAAGAATTCATTGTTCTCCCTATTGGACTTTACTCAGAACAAGATTCCCCCAGAATAGTTCATACTACATAATACTGATCGTTATTATTAAAGCTGACATGAATCCATAAATACGTATTATTTCCCTTTTATCTCCGACTACCGCCATATTAGTTGTCGATTTCTATTGCTCTGCTTATCGCTACACACCCCCTTTATAAGACCGAGAGCACTATTCATGCTTCACCGCATTCTGGAATTTCATACACCCGAACACGTTACCTTGGACGAAAAGACATGTAGAAACGTGTTTTGAACCAAACTAATATGACAACCACTGCACTGGCAAGATATATCAAATCTTGCAAAACGACCAAACAAGGCAGACTGAAATCCAGACGCAGAAACTTCAAAAATTCCTCGATAATTGTAGACCGATTTCCTGTTTAGGTTATAACATCGCACATGTGCAAACCACACACTGTGGCAGAGCAATGTCAATTATTGCATGTATTTTTGTAGGAAAGGATCGAAACGATTTTACGATGTTACTTTCTTGGATTTACTATCATTTAGCTACTGTGTTTGATGTAATGTCGCCAGGGGTTTCAAAAAAATGCAGACGTTATGCATTTTGAGTGAATGACACACATGTTTGATGTCTATGCGTTGAAGGCAGCACTGTCTGTGCAAAATAATACGGATACCTTGGAAATCTTTTCAAAGAATGAATATATTTTGTATTTCATTGATTGTTGTTTCCTTTATTCTTTATTACTAACAGTTTCCTACAATGTGTTTCATGCATTTAGAAGTCCGTGCAAATGAATGCCTTGATCGGAAAGCAATTAACCGACTGTAACTTTCTCAACCGGTATGTTTACCCCAGTGGCAGAAGTGGAGCAATCGAAAATAATATGGCGACCAAATGATGTTATGAATTCATGTCAGCTTTAAGATCGGATACTTTTACAAGGGTGAGATTATAAGAGCTATTCTAAATAAAATTAAATAATTTATAAGTTATTTAACTAAAACGTTGTAGACGTCTTAACAATTTTGGTCTGTCATCTCGACGAAATATCAGTGACATATCGTTCACATTGAACTGTTACATTTATGAAAAAAAAAATTCTGAAGTTTTTATACAACTTGTTAAAGAGTTAAAAAGTGAAGTGACAGTAGAAAAAAACCAACAACATTTTACTCACAATTCTCTTAACTGTGACAGCCCTTGAAATGCATTGTTATCAATATGACTAATCTAATTCGAATATAGATACCTATCCATGAATACAATGCAATGTATCAACGTTCGGGATAATAACACTGTTAAATTGAATGACTGGGAATGGAAAACCCAAAGAAATGCAAATGAATTTTAAATCAATGCAGAAAATAAACTTTTCTCAAATTTCAAGTTTTTATTTGTTTGCAAACATATTTTATAAGAATTGTAAGATTTCTTAAAATATTTTATGCATATTGAACATTTTTGTTAAGTCCGTGAGGGTTATCTTTCCTGCGGTATTATCAAAGGTATCGTCATATGTGGACACAAATCAACGTCGTCGGATGTAACAAATGGATTTATTTCGCGGTAAAATTGTGGGAGCATCTTTCAATAGCATGGGTTCTTACTTTCTTCCAGGACGCTGATAGCTAATCATTGAACATTTTTAAAGCGATCTTTAAACCGCCCCCACCTCCATATTCCTTTTTCGTGAACATATTTATAAAAAAAAATGTTCCGTATTTTTATTTTTTTATTAAGCATGGCGCTTTCAGACCACAAGGATTATGTTTTTCATATATTATCTAATCAATTACATCATTGATAACATGAGTAACGGGAGTTATTGATTGTTTAAGTTGTAAAATATTATGGCATAAGGAATAAAATATTCATAATTTTATGATTAATCTTATAAAAACTTAATAACAATTGTTATATAGTCATCTCCTGCATTTTTCTGATTATTTCAAACCAAATTTCGTTATATAGTGGCAGATAGCAACATACCTATTTGTTTTGGGATGTTTTATTTTATAAAAGTGAAGGTCTCAGGTGGTTCAATTTTGAGCAGATAAAGGTCAATAATTTCATGGGAATATGAGTGAAATATTGCTATATGCAGGAATGGTGTATTTTGAGCATAATCACTTAGGGATAAAGTATTGTTGTACAATTCACGTGCATAAAGTAACTAAACAAATATTTACGATATGTAAATCATCATTGGTTACTTAAACTGTAAGCCAAAACATTTTCTACAGTTTAGTATGTAAATCATATGCATTCAGTATATCAAACCATTAAAGCAAATACTGTCTGCAATGCCTTACCAAAATATTGTTTCTCACTTATCAGTTTGCAACAAAACAATCTTGCCTTACTGTTTTACAATTCATGTTGTGAACCTCATATAGATAAAAACATATATTATTTAAGTTATTGTCTATCCTTAACATTAAAGTACATACACAATTTGGATAATACAGTAACACTGTCTATATACAAATATTACACCACGTAAGCTTGATTTAAATATAAAGATGTATCTTCCTGACGATCTGTAGTGTATTTCCATATTTCCAGATTAGCATTCTTCACATTGCTACTAACGTTTAAGAAATGTTTCTTTCATTTAAATTCAGTAATCGGTATAGTCACTGCAAATCTGTTCTTAAATGAAAATATTATTTATAATTGTATGAAGCAGTTCACCTACTTAACAGTATTTTTTTTCAAGATTCAAACAGTCAAAAAAAGCATAAAAAATATTTTTAAAACCCTATAAATAATGTAATCAATATAGTCACTGAAGTAAATTTGTTCTTAAATGAAAATATTATTTACAATTGTATGACTACTATAAGTGGGCAAAGAACCTTCAGTGCTTCATCAAGGCATAATAATGAAGGATTCGAGTGAACGTCTCCCAATTTTAAGGTATTGACATCTGCAGTCAAATATCAGAAATTAGACGCTTTTCATAAGTAATCAGTGAAAATATTCTGCCTTATGCATGCTTAGATTATTACAATTTGTAATTGGCCAGTATGAGATCCAGATTATTAACATATTTTAATTGCGTTATCTATTAACTAAGAAGCAGGTAATAGCAGTCAAAACAACTGTCAAAGTTCTGGAGTATATCAGATATCGATAATATTTATTAGCATGAACAAATGCAAACAATCGTTCAAAATTCGACGAGATAGAAAAGGTCACCATTTTTATGAACGCATGACATGGTTTGGTAGAAATCTTGTTTCCATAAACCAACAACTCTTGATAAAGTCACAATGTAAACTATTAGTTCTGGACAACGACTCGCATTCCTCACTCACTACATGTATGTCATTTAAGATTAAATTTCAACTCGAAGATACTTTACTGATGTTGAATTAACCATAATTTTAATGATTAAATGAAGATTTAAAAAACTATGTACACACCTCAGTTGCGTTTTCTAATTCTGCACAAGGGCAGACAGAAACACGACGTTAGAATGAGGGAAGAAACTCTTCTAGGCTGGACAACCTTTGGTGACAATTTATGACTAATAATGGCTGTCAAAAAGAAATCCATGTACATAAATGCGCATAAACAAGTACCATACCAGCAAATGCTTTTTTAAAAGAAAATTGTTGCAATGTTGAATGCTTAAATGCATATTGTTGTGATTAATGTACAGACAGTTACAAATCTTTTGCGCCTGGTACCCATCGCTTTACGACTCACTCATTATGAAACTACGATAGGACAAACAATCAATCAAGATTACAACAAATTAATACAATGATGATATAGCACAAAATCAAATAAAGAACCCACAACACACCATAACAACAATACACAAGTCTTTTGCGTCGTCCGGTATCCCCCCTTTTGTACAGTATCATAGTCATACCCCTGGTATCTGACAAAAATATCCACGTTGACCTCATACACCTTAATAATGTCAACATTCTTTGACACTGTTCTTTAAAAAGTTATTAAAATAAGAATAGGTTGACTTCTTGCTAAAAATCATAAAAATTTCATATCGTGTGATGAGTGTATGTGGGATTTTGAACTTTGAAGACTTTTTTTCGAGAGGATATGAAATATTGTATCTGTATTTTGTTTGACTAATTATATAATATCGTGAAATATTTTTTGATAAACTGTGCAATGTTTGGTTGTCAATTTACGACGATAGTTTTATTATTTTAATTTTGAACATATACATGTAATACTCATAACTTAAACAATGGTTTTAAGTCTATTTTTGCGCAGTATTCCTTACAAGCATATTTTAGTCTTTTTTTATATTTGTAAGCATTGGCTGCAGTTTTTCTCAATCGACCATTTCCCCTGCCTCCATTTTTTTTTTAAGTTTCATGAGATGATAGGACAGGTTATGCACCATCTTGTATTTTTTTTTTATCAGTCATGGATATTATTTTTACATTTGTTGAATGTATGCTTTTTAATCATAGTATATTTAAAATTTGGATTAGGGAGTATTTCTCTGCTTCCGGTGTTTTGTCAGTTTATGTACCTGCTTAGGAATGATGTTTTCTAGTCAAAAAGTCATATTTCAAGTCCAATAAAATTTGACAATTTACTTCTAACCAGTTCTAACAGGCAACAATACCACTGTAAACGTATGATGCACCGTTGTAAAATAAAACAAGTTCATGCCTTAAGTTCAAAGTAAAAGCCTAGAGTTAAAGGACGTTTTATAAGCAGTCATATCTTCAAAATCGTATTTTGTTTTATGAAACTGGCATAATTAATACCTTTTAATACTTAATAATTCTTGCAAAATTCTAGTATTAAAATATCATCATTTGATTTTATAGACATTACATTTAAATATACATATTAAATATAATATGGTGTATTATTTAAAAATGACAATGGTCACCAGAGGGTTATGTTCATATCATACTTGTTAACATGTTTAGTCGACTATTACAGAATCAATTTATGTTTCTTTACCAGCGAATTCCACAAAAATTGAGCCACCACGACATCATATGGTTCTTTGCTATCTAAAAACTGATTTCATTTTTATTCTTTTTTGTGCACCCTATTAATATAATTAGTTCTTAGCTATTCAAAAATTAAACAAATGCAATGATTTAAAAAAGAAAAGAATTTCTATCAACCAAACTCAGAACAATTGAAAAAATGTCGATTGTTTTTGTCACTGATAAATACTTGTCATGATAAACCTTAAAATATTCTGTTAATGTATCAGAATATCAAGGTTATCATTTTTATATGCATATAGGATGTACAAGTATTGAATATTATAGTTCTTTTACAATTTGTTAGAGAGTCAAAAGGTATAGTGACAGTAGAAAAACAATAACTCACAAATATGTTAGCTGTGACAGCCCTTGAAAGGCGGTGTTGTCAATCTGACTAATCTGGTTGGAAAATAGATTCCTATCAATGATTAAAAGGTATCAATTGATAATTACACAGACTGGTAATGTAAACCCCCCCCCCCAAAAACAAAAATGCAAATGAATGTTATATCCATACAGAAAATTAAACATTTAATAAAATTTCAAGTTTGTATTTCTGTCTACAAGTATATTCTGTCGGCATTTTTTTTAGCAATTCTCGTGTACAAATAAAAGTCACTAATCAAACAATTATGATCGTAAATCATAATCGAATGCCTTAACTGTAAGATAACATTTTCTACAATTTAGTATGTAAATCATATGCATTCAGTATATCGAATGCTTAAAGCAAATAGTTTTTGCAATGCCTTACCAAAATATTGGTTCTCGCTTATCTGTTTGATACAAAGCAACCCTTGCTTATAATCTTACAATTTCGTGTTATGAAGCTCTGGTTTTTTTTTTAATTTTAACTCAAATAGATAAAAACATATATTAGTTTTGTTATTCTCCATCCTCATTATTAAAGTATATACATACCATTAATTAGATAGTTACACTCTTTATTAACAAACTTTATAGCATGTTACCTTGATGAAATATAAAGAATCATTTTGTAAAACATGTGTTGTGTTTCCATCTTTCCAGGGTATAGCAGTTTAGAATTCTTTACCCTGCTACTAACATTTAAGAACATTTCCATTAATTTGAATTCAGTAGTCGGCATGGCCACGGAAGATAATGTGTTCTTACATAAAATATCATATATGATTGAATGACTACTATGAGTGGTGAATAAACCTACAACGCTTCATAAAGTCACAGTAACGAAAAATTGGAGTCAACATCTCCTAGTCTTCATGTATTGATATTTCGAATCAAATATTAAAAATAGAAGCTATCATAATAATCAGTTAAAATGTTCTAGCTTACAAATGCTAACATTATTATATTTTTTAATTTTTTTAGTTTGAGATGCAGATTAGTTACACACTTCAATTGCGTTGTCTATTAATCCAGAGTCAGATAATAGCAGCCCAGGCAAAACAACTCTAAAACTTCTTAAGTACAGTTGATATCTATTATGATAATTATTAACAACACTGTAAACGGAAGTAAAGCACACAATCTCATTAAATACATACACAATGTTAGGCTGGGGACAGAAAAATATTACATGGTTGGGTCAAATCTGGTTTCCATAAACAAACAGCTTTTGATCAAATCACGACATCAACGATTCGATCCGGACAACGACTCTCATCGTAACTTATTACAGGTATGTCATTTTTAAATAAAATTTCAAATCGGAGATACTCTACTGATGTTAAACTAAACACTATTTAAATGATTAAATAAAGACGACCCAATTAGAACTATATACACACCGCAGATACGGTTCCTAATTCCGCCAAGGGGCAACACAAATATGACGTTAGACTGAGGAAAGAAACATGAAACTGTGTTGGAAAACTAGGAGGACAATTTATGACTTATAATGGTTGTCAATTTGTGAAGTCGTAAACAGAAATACACGGCAATTAATCAAATCAACGTATGACCATACTTAATGAATCAAATAGATAAAAAAAAACAAAATTTTTTGTTTTGTTATTCTCCATCCTCTTTATTAAAGTATATACACACCATAAATAAGATAGTTACACTCTTTATTAACAAACTTTATAGCATGTTAGCTTGATAAAATATAACGATTCATTTTGTAAAACATGTAGTGTTGTATTTCCATCTTTCCAGGGTATAGCAGTTTAGAATTCTTTACCCTGCTACTTACATTTAAGAACGTTTCCATTAATTTGAATTCAGTAATCGGCATGGCCACGGAAGATAATTTGTTCTTACATAAAATATCATATATGATTGAATGACTACTATGAGTGGTGAATGAACCTACAACGCTTAATAAAGACACAGTTACGAAAAATTCAAGTCAACATCTCCTAGTCTTCATGTATCGATATTGCGAGTCAAATATAAAAAAAAGACGCTTTTCATAATAATCAGTTAAATTGTTCTAGCTTACAAATGCTAACATTATTATAATTTTTAATTTTTTAGTTTGAGATGCAGATTAGTTACACACTTCAATTGCGTTGTCTATTAATCCAGAGTCAGATAATAGCAGCCCAGGCAAAACAACTCTAAAACTTCCTGAGTACAGTTGATATCTATTATGATAATTATAAGCATTAACAACACTGTTAACGGAGGTAAAGCACACAATCTCATTAATTACATACACAATGTTTGACCGGGAACAGCGAAATATTACATGGTTTGGTCTAATCTGGTTTCCATAAACAAACAGCTTTTGATCAAATCACGATATCAACGATTAGTTCTGGACAACGACTCTCATCGTTACTTATTACAGGTATGTCATTTTTAATAAAATTTCAAATCGGAGATACTCTACTGATGTTAAACTAAACACTATTTAAATGATTAAATAAAGACGACCCAATTAGAACTATATACACACCGCAGATACGGTTCCTAATTACACCAAGGGGCGACACAAATATGACGTTAGACTGAGGAAAGAAACATGAAACTGTGTTGGAAAACTAGGAGGACAATTTATGACTTATAATGGTTGTCAATTTGTGAAGTCGTAAACAGAAATACACGGCAATTATTCAAATCAACGTATGACCATATTTAATGATTCAAAAACATTCACATAGCTTTTGCGCGTGGTATCCATAACTTTTCGACTCAGTCATTATCAAACTCAAATAATAAAACCAATCTTTTAAGGTTTCAACAAATTAACACACAGATGAAAAAGCGCAAATCAATCAAACAATCCACAACGCACCCTTACAACAATACACAAGGCCTCTACATGGTTGATTACCCCACCCCCTTTTATACCATAGTCACACCCCTGGTATCTGACGTAAATATGGACGTTGACCAAGTACATGAACACCTCAATAATTTTCAACATTCATTTGACACTGTTGTTCAAAAAGTTAATAAAATAAGAAAAATTGAACTTCTTGCTAAAAAGGAGTTAAAGTTTTAATCTGTGTGTTGTTTGTATGTGCGATTTGAACTTTAAATACTTTGAATTTGAGAGGATATAAAAATATTGTATCTGTTTTTTGTTAGTCTAATATCATGCGACATACATGTATATTGATAAATTGTTTTATGTTTGGTTGCCAGTGTACAACAAAAGTTTGAAATCTCTTATTTCGAATAGAAAATTGTACTTATTACCTATACAATAAACCTATTTTAAATCAATTTTTGTTCATTATTCCTCAAATGCATATTTTAATTTTCAGTATTTGTAAAAATTGGCAGTTTTTCTCATTCACCATCTCCCTTGCCTCCAATTTCTATTGTTTTCTTAAGTTTCATGAACGACAGGGCAGGTTACGTATATACTTGAATGTATGCTTTTTAATTGTGGAATGTTTAAGATTTTGATAAGAGATATTTTCTTTACTTTCGATGTTTTCTCAGTTTATGTACATAATTCAAAACGATGTTTTCTGGTCAGAAACTCATATTTTAAGCCAAACAAAATTTTAACTAGTCTTAAAAAGCGACAAAACCGCTGTAAAAGTATTCAGCAATAAAACAAGTTAATGCTAGATATTCATTGTAAAAGCCTAGAGTTAAAGAGCACCTGATGAACAGTTACTCTGTAGTAACTTCGAAACTATATTTTATTTCATCAATCTATCATAAAAATTACCTTTTTATAATCCTTGCATATCGAAAGTATTGAAATAACATCATTTGATTTTATAGACAATACATTTTAATAGATATATTGAGCATATTGTGATGCATTGTTAAGAAATGATTATGGTCACTAGAGTGTTATAACCATACTAACTGAAATGTACAGTGACCTCTATTACCTTCTAATATGTGTTTCTTGCTCAGAAATTGTTTATGATAACACATTTGGCGTATCAATAGCAAATGTTTAACAGCCAAATTACAATGTATTGCATGTTCTTTCTTTATTCCTTATTAAATGACAAAATATACGGTATCAAAGAAGCATTGTTCTGGCTGTATTCATATTTTACTTGCTGACATGTTGAAGTCGACTATTCAAAAATCAATTTACATTTCTTATTAAAAAAATATTCGATCATCTTTGCTATAACAATGGCAATTCAAATAAAAGTTTACCTGCAGTAAATTAGAACAGTGAATTAGAATAATCGTTTTCATCTAACAAATAAACTGGCGGAATATTTATTCCTAGAAATAATACTTTAGGGTAACAGACTCACAGTGTTTGAAGCTGTGATAGCTCCTGAAATGTATTGCTGTCGACCCTACTTATCTGATTGCCCTGAAGGTGCCTACATGAATAAAATGACAATAATGTGATAAAAATAGATTTGGAAGTTTTGATAAAATAATAATTCAAGAGAGAAAATTGGTATACATATCACGAATTAATAAGTAGGCATATTACTAACATGTTTTTTCTTCTCTGCACTCAAGTTTGTCTTTGTAGCATTTAAAATAAGTATGAAAATGATGTCTCCGATGATTTTTTGTTAAAACCTTTATGTATTTTTGTGCATATTTTATGGATTTTTATTCAAACGTTTAGCGGTAAACAACGGTAAGTTAAACTCATGCAAAGTTTTGACCTTTACGCCTATTGTGTACACCCCATCCGAGTTACAATCACTCAGGTATAATAGTAGCATTTCGAAGCTTAGACTTGATGGAAATGTATTGCATAAAAAAACACCTAGGATTAAAAAAAACGCTACCGTGGTCATAGGTCTATAAGGAGAAAATTAAAACATAAGGACTGGAAAACTGGAGTCCATCTGGATTTGTTGCGACCTCTGAGGAGGAATTTAAAGATCCGATCTGAATATACCTAGCTATACATTTATTGATGTTCCCCGTAAATTTCGATCTGGTGGCGGAACTGGTATTTTGTTTAGAAACACGCTACAAATAAAATTAGTTGACTCTGGACAGAAAGATTCATTCGAATACTCATTGTTTGAATTAGAATTTCTTTCGAAAATCAAACACATTCTGATAGTTTATCGCCCCCTCCCCCCCCCCCCTCATACTCAAGAGCGCGTCGCGTGTCCACAACGGCATTTCTGGATGAATTTACACCTTTTCTAGAAGAGATAATACATGTAACAACCCATCGGACAGTTATCATTTGTGGAGACTTTAAAATTCATTACAATAATGTTAATTATTTAGATACGATTGCATTAAATGACATGTGTGATGTCATGGGGTTGTGTCAGCTTGTTAATTGCCAATCACATCGATCCGGAAACACAATTGATCTAATCATGATATGAAACAACGATAAAATTGTTTTGTCCGAACCAATCGAAAATTTTCAGATTAGTGACCATAGTTTCAATAAAACCTATATATCTCTACCCATAGAAAACATATCAAATACAACAAATACAAGAATATCAACTCAAACATTATTGAGTGTGGAAAAAATGCACTTAAAATGTATAAATTTGTGTTTGGATTGATAGGTAAAACTAATAGTAATCCCATGCCGCCAAGCACAAGCGACGAATCACTAGCAGACGAATTTAGTTCATTTTTATGGATAAAGTTTTAGCCATTCGCAAAACTTAAGATTATTTTGAAAAACTTGACCCAAATCTTGGATCTAAGTGCACAAACGACTTTCAACATTTTGATTTAGTATCTGACGAAAATGTATTAGATGTGATCAAAAACTCAAAGTCCACTACCTGCCCAACTGACCCAATCCCATCAAAACTAATCAACCAATTTTCCGAGGTGTTATTGCCAACAATTACTTCCATAGTTAATAAATCCCAAACATCGGGTGTTTTCGCAAATGAACGGAAAACAGCAATTATTAGACCCTTATTGAAAAAGAACGGTTTGGATGTAATTTTGAAAAATTATCGTCCGGTGAGTAATTTAATTTACCTCTTAAAAATTGTCAACAAGTGTGCTTTAAACCAGTTGGTGAAATTGCTCGAATCGAATAAGCTACTGCCTGATTATCAAAGTGCATATAAGAGGGGGTTCAGTACAAAACAGCTCTACTAAAATTATCATCAGACATTCTGTAGAAAATGGAGAGGAGGGAAGTCACTGCCTCAGTCGCATGACATTTTTCTGCTGCATTCGATGCGGTTGACCATTCTATACTCAGTAAAGTATTACAAAGTACCTTCAGAGTGTCCGAGTCAGCACTTGATTGGTTTTAATCTTACCTTTACTCAATGAGGGCGGAAGTGCACATTAATACCTCTAAATCTCAGCCTAGATGCCTGGACTTTTCAGTACCACAAGGCAGTATATGTGGAACTGTGTTCTACACTCTATACCAGGCTTGGTGTAATGCTAAATGTAATGGTAATGCATGCAATGCATTACATGTTTTCAAAGTAATGCTGGTAATGTGTAATGCCACAAAATTAGCATTACAAGTAATAATGTAATTCATTACTTTCCAAAATCTAGTCTAATGCTAGCTTTACATGGCATTACTTTGCATTACTATGCATATTTATATGCATGTTCACTTTAAAAAATGTGATAAATAAATGAATAGATAAAATTGTATTTGATTAAAATTATTTTAGAGAAGAAAGAAATAATTCTTGAGATAAAATTGTTTTAGTTGGATTATAAAAAAAGATTTTTAAAAAGTTCATTTTATTAAATTGTAATATTACCAGATATAACAACACAATTCCCTAATATTTGTAAGAGTGTTGTTAATAAGAGTTAAAAATCATTTAAAAAACTTTACTCCAATTAGTTTTTACTTCCATAAAGAATGTTTCAACAACACACTTTGCCCCCAGGATAATCTAACTATTAAAACAATCTATTGTTATAAGAAGCGCTATACCGCAATCCCCTTCCTTTGGCTATGTCACAATAAAAAAGAGGACAGCACTGTCCATCCATGATGGAAATCAAAATCACTACCAATACTATAACCCATTTGAAAATAAGTTGTTTTTTCTCTCTCTCTCTCTCTCTCTCTCTCTCTCTCTCTCTTTCTCTCTCTCTCTCTCTCTCTCTCTCTCTCTCTCTCTCTCTCTCTCTCTCTCTCTCTCTCTCTCTCTCTCTCTCTCTCTCTCTCTCTCTCTCTGTTGTATATTAAGTACATAAGTTTGCCCTGATAGAAATTACAAGATTCATGTAATTTTCTATAATTGCACTTAACATATATCCTAAGATAAAGATTGCCATAAAGTCTCTCAGTCACAACTTCCACTGCTCCTGTAGAACAATTATTTAGTATACATGTAGCTGGAAAGATTTTTTAACCTAACAGGATGCAGTTAAAAGATGAACCCTTTGAAAATCTGATGATCATAAAGTGCAACAGCAATCTTTTGTCTTAAAATGTCCTCTGTAGAAAAAAAATTGATTACAATATATTAAGAAATATTACTGGGAAAACCCCTCTGTTTATAAATTAATACAATTAAGTGTTCAAAATTATAAAGATTTGTGTAATATGGGGAAATATCTTTATTTAGATATTAATAACCTCAACGTTACTTCCATAATTTGTTTTCTGTTATGCATGTACTTCTGTGTCTCTATTTCATACCTAACATTGTACCATGCCAATGTCTATAAATATAAATTTACTAACTATGTTGTCCATAATGCCATAAGATGATTACATATTGAGCAAATAAAGAATGTATCTTAAGTCATTAAATTTGAACATGATACTAAACATGAACCTGTAGATGTGTTAAAGAGTGTTTTATATTTGAAAAATTTGCAAAAACTCTTTATTTAGATTTACTTTTTTAAAACAAAGTAATGGTAATGGTAGTGCATTACTTTACTCATGTAAAGGTAATGTAATGCATTACTTCAAGAAAATCAAGTAATGATAATTTAATGACCAAATTCATGAAGTCATGGTAATGTAATGCATTACTTTTCAATGTAATTCGCCCCAAGCCTGTTGTATACGCAAGTACTCTACAACAGTCCCTCAACGACTCAAGGGACTTATTACTAAGTTATGCCAATGACCACTCCGTATATGATAGTTTAAATCCAAAGGCAATCGTAGATGAACGGTGTGTAATAACAAATTTAGAGAACGTCTTAGTTAATATAAATGACTGGATGAATCTAAACAGACTGAAACTTAACCAAGGTAAAATTGAATTTGTGTTATTTGGAAGTCCGCAGATGTTATATTTGTCTTCTTCCACTTCCATAAATGTTGTGGGTGCTAGTGTAAATTCATCTGTGTGTATCAAGTATCTCGGTTGTTATCTAGATGAACATTTAACTTTCAAGAAATTTGTCAGCGAAAAATGCAAAACAATATCCTTGAAATTGTCCTTGATCAATAATATTCGCCAACTAGAGCAGAGCTCGTGGCAAAGCCACGAGTAGGTCTTCCGTTGTTGCTGCGAGTTGAAAATGTATGTGATATGGTGTCAATAATTTATAATGACTAAACTTTCAGTTCTGCTTTTGTTATAAAAATGTGTTGTGATTGAAAGCCTGTATATAAAACGTGTTTTGAAAAAGAAAGAAAGAAAATGTTTTAGGAAAACTATCTGTCGAACACAGTTTATGTAATCGTTTCAAACATTCTTTAAAAAATGAGATGTTTAATGGCGAGTTAAATTTTCAGAGGGTAGCAAGCATTGTTACATGTACTCATGAATCATGTGAGTAATTGTGTTTTTGGGAGTTGATTTTAATAAACTCTCCTATGCAGTTACTCTAGCATACCGAAACTGAAACTGTGTTTGCACCTAAGCACAAATCATCGCCGCTGACAAGACTTAGTTCTTGAAAATAATGAAGTATTTTTTTTAAAGGAAATTTTTTTTATAAATACCTTGGAAATAGTCAGATTTTAAATGGTAGGGACAATTTGAAGTTTTTTTAGTCCTGTGTATTCCTACGCAGAGTTCAATATATAGTCTCGTTCAACGTTCAACCATCGGCTGTCTCCTTACATCTCCGGCAAGTAGAGAGTCAGTCTATATTTAGAGGTCGCATCATCAAGCTATCATGTGACCTGGTATCTTTTACTTGTCGGAGATAAACGGAGACAGCCAAGCATCTGGTTGAACGAGACTAGAGTTCATTATTGGTTGGATCCATACAATTTTTAGACGGTGGCTATAAATAGCCACGGTCTATTGCTACGGTCCTGACCGGAAGAGTATTTCTCACGGGGACCCTAGCGGATAACGAACGATATCTCTTTGAGGTACATGTATGCAGTGTTATACAGACAATGTTTTATCTACGTGTCGATTTCAATATGAGAACGATTTTTCAATCTTATCAGATATTTCAAGTTTTATAGCTGCTAATTATTTTGTACATACATTTAAATAATGTATGAAATTGTGTTTTATTTTAAATGAGCCGTTACCCTAGTATCTGCTTACGCGGTATTAATAATATAAGCACCAACTGCCAGTTTTGACGTTTAACTCTGTATCAGGACTGCATAAACTATATCACTGCGATAATTGGTCAAGAGATCTCACAATAATTGCTTCTTGTTTTTTCATGATATAAATAATTGTCAGAAACACACTGTTTAAACTGGTTTGCCATTTCATATTTCAGAAATTATGCTTCATTTTCAACGCATTAGTTTTAGTTGAGCAGTATATTTTTTGTTGTTGTAGCTTATTCCAAAGAATTCACAACAGATACTGACAATGAATATTACATAAATTACATTTTATTGAATTTCAACCGATCAATGGCACAGTTTCTTCTACAAGTGTGCATGTGTTTTCAAACACACAAAAACTTTAAATTTACGATACAAATGTGTTAAATTTTCGACTGACCTGTGATTTACAATGTACCTTATTTTGTACCTCACTCAGTCTGTAGAAACATTAATTTTATTACAGGCACCTCAATATTCATCAGACAATATATACTGCAGATGTTGACGCTTTACTTGCTACTGACTTTCTCTCAAACACGCTAATCGACGTCGGATTGTAAAATTCACGTGCAAATCGAGTCGCCATTTTAAATGTTTATAAACTACATTTGACGATGTTTCAAAGATTTTTTGTTCAATTTTTTTTTTTTTACATATGCTGTAAAACGTCTTATGGATTTCACGGCGTGTCAGCTCGTGTATCTCTAATTTGCAGCAAACGCTAGCTTTTTTGTGAGAAAAAACATGCGATATTCCATATACATTTATGGTACATTGTGAACGGTAATGTAAGATATAATAATTTTGTTAACTAAACAGTTTCTGTCGAATTTTTTCACAATGAACTGAATAATGCAATTCGATGAGCGAAGTATAAATAGTGACTTTATTTCATATGCGGCCGTCCCTGCTAAATGTATTAGAGAATCTTTTCTTTGGTTTGGGGGCATTTTTTCACTATCAGATAACATTATTTACATATGTACGTAAACATCGCCCCGTTTGTTCTCAAATAATTTTTAACTCGCGAGTACAACTCTATTATGAACTTTCTTCGACATTTGTTTCCAAGTGTGAGCATCATTTTGTCAACATGCATTTACAAATAGGCGGGCCTATATAAATGCGCCAGTTTGTTGCGACTCGCAATTGAAATACACATCGGTTAGAAAGTGTCATCACTTAACGCAATGCTACATCGGCCGTAGCGTATACATCCATGCTATATTTGCGATAAATAATGAAACATGAAGGCAAAAAAATGTGCTTCATAGATGACTGTACAATTCTGCTGAGCTAGAAATATAGCTTTCCGAAAATATTGCCGGGATTTGCGAACCCTAGATCTATTGTCTAGTACATGCAAAGAATAAAATCAAAGAAGATGGGATGAATAGGGCGTGTAAAATGCCCATATGAGGAATGATTAGATACGACGAAATTAAAATATCATTAAATCTGATACTTTTTTAAAAAAAGTAATTAAAAACAATGTATATTTAACGTAACATCGGGCTGTAATCTTTAAATATTTCAAATACTTGCAATATATTAATTTAAACTGGCGTATGCGTGTCAAAACCTCCTAATCGTTAATTTTTATAACTTCAATGCATTTTCTTTCATAGAGTGGGTCTGAGCTCAATATTTTTTTTTACAGTCTAAATGTGGTTTAATGGAATTTAAACCGATTTTAGTCAACAAAAATGTGGAGAGATGACCCACTACAGTTCAAAAATGTCATTTTGTAGCTCAACAATTGAACGTTTTAGAAATATAATACAAGTCCGTAAATTCGTGGTCATAGTCTCATATAGCATTTAAACAACACACTTTGTTGTGAATGAAATGGCTCAGTGGTTAGAGCACCAGCCATTAGGAAACTTTATAGAACTTGGGTTTTTAGGTTGTGGGTTCGATACCACCAGAACTTAAAGATTTATTATTTTTTTCTTATCTTTTTGAAATATTTCAAACTGAATATAGTTAGAAATTACCATTTTGTAAACTTGTATAATAACATATCAAATATATCTAATTAAAAAAATGCTAAATTTGAAATTGTATTTTACGACTAAACCAAAAGGGCAGTTGCGCCATCTTATCCCCCATCTTCTTTATATACACAGCTGTACGGTCAGAAAAACGTGTGTTCAGCTTGAATTTTGTTTGTTTGGTGTTTTATAAAACTTATTTTGTATAATTAATTAATATTTGTTGTAAGATTACTAGAAAAGTATAATGAAGCAAGTAATTTATGCGTGTTAAAGTGTACTGAGAAGCGATTAAATATACATGTGACTTTCCCGAATTCATTCAAATGATTTGAATAAATCTATAGCTAAATACAATAGAACAAATGTTTAAAACGTTGATTAATGAAACTGCCGCGACCGAATGTGGTATGATATTTTTTTTAATTTTCATTCACTTTCGTTGTGAGCAAATGGAAATAATCCACTAAAGTCGAAGATAAAATATTTATTTACTCTTCTGTTTCATGATGACGTGCATTCCAAAAGCAATACCAGTTTTATCAAACAGGTTCTTGTAAACCCATTCCGTTTTCTTTACACCTAAATGTATTAACTGACTATGAGGAAAAAAAGCAAATGTGATGATCCACAAGACTGCAACTTTTTCCTCGTGAAGAAAATGAGGGAAAATGCTGCCGAAAGGGACAATTAACATACTATATGTATGCCCAATTAGTTAGTAAAAATAAGTATTTTATCATACCAAAGCTTTATTTGTTCTCGTTACTTTGAGAAATCTACAATATATTTAAAGCACAATAGTCCAATCCACACTTTTCAAAAGTTGTTCCCCTTTGCGGGGTCAACCCAAATGTCAAAAGGGAAAAAACCAAAATTCCCCCTTCTTCAAACAATCAAATAATTGGGCGTACTGTGATGAAATCGCTTTGGATTTGATTTATTCATTCAATATGTAGTGGCAACCATTCAAACGGGGTTTTAATGTCAACTGATATAGATACAAACATATTGATACAAAATATAGATACAAATTTCTATACGACAAAGACTCCTGTGATAAATCTTTGGGTTATTCCCAAAAGATGACGACCAAGAGACACAGCATTTGTAAAGTGTAGAGTGAGATCACAGCTACGATTTCCACAGAATTATCCATGTAGGAAACTCACGACCAGTTGTGCGAGTAAGCGTTAAGTATAAGTACATGTATGCGATACTGGCCGCGGTTTTTGACAAAAATAATTATCATACATCACTCATTGTTACATGTAATATGCCACTTTCAAACGACGCCACCGTCTAACAGTACTTTCAGTACTTTGATTGAAATATTTGGAATACCAAAACATAGTTTGATGAAATCAATTCTATTTTAAAATATTACACAACATGATTCATTAGAGGTTTTCTCAAAATTCTAGTCGGAACAGTCAGAGAATTCATATTATAAAAATGTGCATAATTCAAATGCAGATTATAAACTACTTGCCAAGCAAACTAGCATATCGTTGATTTTAAAATAAATAATATTCGATAAAATCAACTCTCGTCAGTACATCAGTACTTTGATTTAAAAACCGAACCCGCCTACAAAACACGTAACCTTTTCTCTAAGATAACTTCTTTATTTAAAAATATTTCTAAATTTTTGAAAACTATGTGCAAGTTTAGAATTGTTGCGTGATGACAAAATTTACAGACCCTGAAACTTACTACTACACCAAAAAACGTGCGACTTACTTGCGAGAAACGTTTCGTGTAAACCGTTAAGCGTTTCGTGTGATTGTGAAGCGTTTCGTGTAAACCGTTTAGCGTTTCGGGCAAAGCGTGTAAATCGTTTCGGGCAAAGCGTGCGAGAACCGCGTGAAACATTTATCAGATTTCATTCGGAACTCACTGACACTTCAATTCACTTTCAATTGATGAAAGGGAATATATCCAAGATATCTTCATTGAACAATTTTCACTCATAAAATTTCACAGGAACGAAAACAATTTTTTTACGGAGATTTATAATGGGAAATGTTTACATCTTTTCTCCGTTCGGAAGTACTCGGGATACCTCGCGCAATATTTAAACGTTATCATCCGGGCTTATTAATGGCTGATGCAATGCAAAATCCCCGTATACTTTCAATATTGGGATGTGTATTGAAACCTGAAGCGATAGAGGGGGCGTTTCAACACATATAATCTGGACATTTTTCATATAACACAGGGCGAAAAACCATCTTTAAGCAAGTCCTTAAAGGTGGCTTAAAGGTGACTTAAAGGAGCTTAAAGGCTATACAACCTTTAAGCCGCCTTTAAGTCACCTTTAAGCAAGTGCTTATAGGTCCTTAATGTCCAAACTTCTTTAAGCTACCTTTAAGCCACCTTTAAGCCACCTTTAAGCATCTTTAAGTGGCATTTACGCTCTCTTTACACTGCCTTTACACTGTCTTTAAGTGGCCTTTAAGTCAATATTGATCAAGCTGAACAATAAAAACATATATTAAATGCAAAAGCTCTTTTAAAGAGATGGGAGGGGGTCATTCGAGTGATAATATATTTTCCAAGGAAGGGGGGGGGTTTAATCGTCGCTCCATTAAACACAGATCGCTATCATCAGCACCGCTCTGATGGACACAGATTGCCGTTATAAAATTCTTTATAATTTTTTTTGGGTTTCAAAATTATTGTAGGTATGAGCGCAGTCTCTGTATCTTAATATGTGCATAAAACTAATTAAAGTATGTTTGTTTCCTATTATAAATTAATCGGTGAAAAAAATCTCTCTCTCTCTCTCTCTCTCTCTCTCTCTCTCTCTCTCTCTCTCAGTTCATCCGGTTATTAAACAAAATAAAGATAATGAACCAAAAATGCATGATTTAATTTGTTAATCGGTTTAAGGTTTGTATTTTCTTTTCAATTTTCATTATTTCTAACTCTAGATCTGCTAGATGAAAAGATGAAAAGACTCTCAACTGCCTTTGTTATATCGGGCAGGATATTACTGCTTTGTTTGTCTAGACATAGTTTTGTTCGTTTGTGTATATCTAATTAGAGTCTATTGTTTGTCCAACTTAAGAAAACCCCTGGAACTAACACAGAATATACAAGATATACACAGCAGTTGTGTCGTGTGCCCAGGTGCATGTTTGTGTATATCTAATTAAAGTCTATTGTTTGTCCAACTTAAGAAAACCCCTGGAACTAACACAGAATATACAAGATATACACAACAGGTGTGTCGTGTGCCCAGGTGCACGTCAGGGTTTCTAAAGGCGTTGAATCTTAGTATGTAGGAGTATACGATAAGTCTAGTGAATAAAAGTTAATTTACATTTGTAATTCATTTTCAAAGTATTATTTCCTAGCTCTGGGTTTCAAAGATGTTACGTCTACAAATTAACGATACATGTATGTAAGAGTAAAATCTTGAGGCTAATTAATTAATGTACCGGTGATCATAAATAGGGGTTGATTATTTGAATATATGTATAAGGGTAAATATGTCAAATATACCCGGCCTGGCACATCATACAATTGTATGTACAAGTCATTTGCAATTGCCACATGCAGTAAATACGTCACCGGTAATTGGTAATTTTGTTTGTTATAGAATTGATATAGTTTAAATATCATGTACATGTACATAAAATTACATGTAAATATTTAAACATATTAGAACGGCGCCGCGATCATGAAAACCGGGAAATTGAACAAATACCCTAATAGTATCAATGCATTTAATAAAAGAAATGATTTCATTTTCTTTCTTACATTTTTATAGCTATAAATTAGATGAACGTATATCTACTCGGTTTAAATTTATTAACTAAGAAAGCCTACTATAGTGAACCTAACGGTTTCCATTTAGGTATAATATATTTTTGTTCACTGAAGACCAAGTTCCGTATTTCATTCTAAATACATGCATGCATGTAATTTATAAATTAGATATAATTGATTGTTACAAACTGAATGGTTTGTCAAAATCTTTTCAAGTAAACACATTCAATATCCACTGATATATAGGATATAAAAACGCTCATCTATATGTAAGTTGCCGTGGCGCAGAGGATGTGTGGTGATGCTAGTAAACTAAGGGTCCCGGGTTCAATTCTCGCCGTGGCCGTTTTTTTTTGTTTTTTTTTTTCTTTCTTTCTAGAACAAAAACCGTTTTAATACCTTTTCTTTCATAAAGTTAATACATTTTGTTGGAAATTAAGCACAATATTGAATTAAATTTTTTTTAATGGCTTAAAGGTGGCTTAAAGGTAGCTTAAAGGTGGCTTAAAGGTGGCTTAAAGAAGTTTGGACATTAAGGACCTATAAGTTGTCCTTAAAGGTGGCTTAAAGGTGGCTTAAAGATAGTCTTTAAGCTGCCTTTAAGCCATCTTTACGCTTTCTTTAAGCCACCTTTAAGCAATACTTATAGCTTAAAGGTAGCTTAAAGGTGGCTTAAAGATCGTCTTTAAGCTACCTTTAAACACCTTTAAGCTATCTTTAAGGAGGACTTAAAGATGGTCATTCATCCTGTGTAAGTGGACGAACGTAGTTTTAGCACAAAGGTATTTACTATTATTGAAATATCAAGCAAAAAGTGGTGGAAGAAAAAACTCGGGACATAGTATATCTTATAAATTTATGAAACTTTGAAGTGTTTTGAAATTCTTTAACCAGGGAACAACGATGTCTATATATAGATCAGTAATAGGATAAGGTAATGTCAAACATCGAAGACTGTACGAATATTTAAGAAACTGTTTTTATTACAAGTGTTACCGTTAATAATTAAATCAAAGTTTGCCGAATCTCCCTGGAATTAAACAAAGGTTGTAAATTTACTTTGTATAAAATCTTTCTTCATGGTTACTCAGTGTGAAACATTCTTTACCTTAGACGTTTTACTTTTCCACTAAGCATCCGCCTTCGTTGCCTTTCCTTTACACTACATCTTAATTCATCATGTTCATAAGTGATTACTCGTTCGCATTTTAAAATATCTAATGTCCGTATTCTCGGACTCCATGCTATGAAATTTAGTTGAATATAAGCTACGTCATTCTTATCCATGTGCATGTTGTCGACGGCGCGCGGCCAAAGAAATTTTCACAATCGTTCTTTAAAAAGCTTTAAAGTTATACAATATAGGATACACGTGTAATTTCTATATGCAGACCTTCATTAATTTGTTTGCAAGTTTATAACTAATGATTATTCCTTTATCAGCACCACTTATAATTTACTCAACTCTCTCTCTCTCTCTCTTTTCTTTCTCTCATTCAAGTCACGAGCGGCAATGTCTTAACTCCGCCCAGCTACGATCTGATTGGACAAAGGTCAGTGAAAACATTAGGTAGAAACTTTTCTGGAGTAAACCCCTATTAAACGATTCAATGTACTTCGCTGTAACTTAAACGATCATGTTTTGATAAGCATATATATTTTTTTATCTATTCACATCGATAACTCTTACTGAGACCATTCGACTTTGTACAAGCAGCACACATAACCTCGGACATCGGGTGTCTCCTGCACCTGGCTGAACCTGTCAATCAACCTCTGTGTATTTGTTTTCATTGGATGGTCAAGCGTCTCTTTCTTTGTCAATAGCCAATCGAAAATTAATGACTTCAAGGTAATCGGAATCAGTATTTGATGAAGCATACAATTCAAATGACAAAATTTTTATTAATTATCTGAAAATTATTTAAACCACTGTTAATGGAAAACAAAGAGTCTTAGAAGTAATTAACACACAGGGATTTGCCTACAATGTACACAGTCATGCAATTACTAGTAATTATTATAGGAATCTTTACGCATGGTACTTAATTCGAACAGATTATAATAATCTATACACTGTACGCCGTTACACATGTACGAAGCGCCGGTAATATATACGAATATTGAGTCAAAAATTTAAATCATTTTTATTTCTTGTTCTTTTCAATACAATGTGAAATTACTTTCAGAAAAAAATTCCGAAATACTAATTACAACTTTCTTTTTTGTGTAATCATTTGAATTTTTTCTGGGTTCATGTATATATGTGTACAGAACATACTTATTTACGCGCGAATGACACGACATAGGAAAAAAATAATCGGTTGTTCGTAGAACATTTTTATCTTACGAATGTGACTAATTTAATTTTAAATATTTTTCAACATTATCAATGTAAATAATATCAGGTGTATTTACTGTTTGTGTTTTTACATCGTTATCTCTGAAACCAATAAAAATACTAATGTTAGCAGAAAAATCCCATCCCGCCGAATACTGAAATACCGATTTCAGATAGCAATCATACGGATTTTATTTTTGGTATTGACTATTGAGTTACGGTAACTTTTTTTCTGGATGATTTTATTATTTATTATTTATGTAAAAGCACCATTCCAACAGTTACTCAATTATATAACAATTGATGATCTGGGGCTATATATGTTCCGAGCTGTGTGCACTGAAGCGACACAAGATTCTCGGTCGCATGTGGCGATTGAATTTACACAGACTGACCGAATAAACAAACGGGTGGGAATATGAAACAAAATGTTACACATGAGAAGAAGCCACCAAAAATATTTTCGATAGATCTTGATATCGTTTTGACAATTAAAAAAGTCCAGCGCGAGCTCCTGTCAGCGGGGCGGGAGGGGGCAGCAATGAGTTCGCTTCTACAAAGAAACGAACGACCATGTAGAAAAACTACAGAAGTGATTAATATGTGACCGATAGAATCTAATCTAAAGTTGTTTAAAATTCATGTGAATTTTTTTTTAAAAAAATCATCGAATGCCTCAATTCAGGACATGTTTTATCGTGCTAGCACCTACTGCAAACATGTTACATGGAACTTTGATTATAATTTGATTTTTAAACGACATGTTTATCTTTTCATCTTAAACGAATATAATAGTTGAAAAAATAATAAAATATAGTTGTGTCCGTGCAAAATATGAAACATGAACGCGCGATAAGGTACATGTAAAAGAACACGAACCGACCCCGGATTACTTGGCGCCGGTTCTCCTCAGCCATGTGCGAGGGATGATCATCATTTAAAGGTTTACTATTTGTGTGTGTGTGTGTGGGGGGGGGGGGGGGGTTGATTCATAACATTATTTGTGCAGTTTCTAAAATATTTTACATAAACAAACTAACCATTAATTTATGTCTTAAATGTACGATGTTTACGATTTGGAGTAATATCGCTCATTAATATTCATTTACACTCAAATGTTCAATTGAATAAATACAAGATGGACAAACTTTTATAGGATTAAATTAAAACAGTTCCTGTTTTTACGGCTATATTAACCCAAACACGTTCATATGCATGTAAGTGTGCGTCACAGTGTGAGAATCTTGTGTATTTTAACCCGCTTAATAACCGCTAGGTAGTGCAGCCGTGGCTGATCTCATCGGCCGTTGGCGAAGGATATATTACGTAAAGGTATATGTACAACGCACAGACAGGCACAGTTCAGAACCCAGGAAGATTTGAAAAGTTTGCAGTATAATGAACATTCTCTATCGAATAAAAGTTATTTATTTTAAACTTAAAACCCACAATTGATCTGTGTCTATTATTGCTTTAGATTGAGAGTGACATTGCTTTTATTAATTAACTGAACGATTTCTTAATTGACACCCAATCGTTTAATCCATAAAAAAATTATGTGTAATCAAAACGAAACCAATTATCGAGTTCGCGGCTAAATAAACTCATACATGTATATGAGAGACACAGCTCTCGTGTATTAGACAACCGCTGACCGCTACAGCCGCGGGCATGGTGACCGATTTTCTCGGCCGCGGGCGAGGGAGAGCTTACGTAATGGTACACACACACACAGCTCTGATTCAAGGTAGATTTTAAATGCATGGAGTTAATAAATAAAATGTAATGCATATAGTTTTTTAATTCCATATTTTGTGGTTAAATAGAAAAGAAAAAGAATGTTTTGTTTTCCAATTGCCGTTTTTAATGATTGTGCACTATAAGAACTTAACAACAATTACTTAAACTCCTTAAAAAAGCATGTACTCCAACAAAAACAAATTTCTTATAAATTAATGCCTCCTGTATAAACCAGCATACTTTCTGCGGCAACTTTATGCCAGTTGTACGCACAAAGACTTTCGTTAACCTGTCTAATGAAAACAGGTACATGTCAACATGTAAAGCTTTTTACACTCATACTACACAAATCACTTACAAAATAATATTGTTACGACCTTTATGAGATCCCAACAAACAACTTTTCCAGCGACATCCATATCAAAATCCTAACCGTTTTTGAGTTATTAAGCAAAAACTTTTAGGGGCTATTGGACCTTAATTTAAGGGGCCAGCCCTTTTTTATTGGTGTCAAATGAAAGCCCTTGATATTCTGCACAACTTTTATTCTACATGTCCTAACAAAATATTTTTCGTTAAAAAGATATAAAGGAAAATATGTCTAAATTTTTGCACTTTTTGGAATCCTGTTTTTTGACCCCCTACCTTTTCCTAAATAAGGAACGTAATCCAAAAACAAAAACCGATGTATACAACTTCAATGTCTTTGTTATTCAAATTCGTTGGATTCCCATTCCCTGCTATTATATTCTCGGAGCCTTTGTCTGGAAACCAAAGGCCCTTAAAAAATTTAAAAGGGGAATAACTCGTTAACGGAAAGGGAATTCTAACTTCTATGAATTGATGAAGATAGTGTTTTGTAAAGCCCATTAGCCCTGAAAATTTGAGCAAAAACCGTTCAGAAATGAGCACGATATGAAGCCTCAAAGTTCGCGTCTAGGAAGAAAAAAAAAAAAGAAAAATAAGAATAATCTTAACCCGCACAATAATAGAAAGGTCTTCCGTTGGAAACGGAAGACCTTAATAACTCACTGACGACTCGTGCAAGCAAATAGTACAGTCCTTCGTTACTAGCCATCTGGACTATGCCAACAGTGTCCTGTACGGATTGCCGGAATGTACCATCAACAGGCTGCAGTTATTGCAAAATCGCGCTGCTAAACTTGTGCTAAAAAAGAAGTCGACTTAAAAGGACTACAGAAGCTCTTAAGCGATTACACTTGTTACCCGTCTATTTTTGAATTAGATTAAAAATCGCGTGTGTTCTTTTTCAGTGCCTAAACGATAGTGAAAGCCCAATATACCTCAGAGAAATGCTAAGTATACGAGAATCACCATATAGCATTCGCTCCATAAGTAGTGTCACAAAAACACTAAATGTTCCTGCCGTCAAACGCAAAACCTTTGCTGCCAGGTCATTTGAAATATCAGGACCGACCGTTTGGAAAAAAATGCAGAGAGACTTGAGAACCATTTGTGATTTTACTTCTATTAAGCGCCAGATAAACTCTTCTGAGACATTTTTGAATTCTGCATGTATAGCAAATATATGTATTTTATTTGTGAGGTACAGCGCCATTGATTGCATTTTTATTCGTAAAGTTGTGCGCTTTATAAATTATAATAATAATAAAATAATAATAATAATCAATTAATCAATTAATTCGTGGAGGATGTAAATTGGTGGTAAAGAGGTATCTGGGAATTTCACGAAAATTGAGCCACCACGAAATCTAATGATTCCACAGTATCTAAAATCTGCTTTAAATTACATTTGTTTTGTGCACCCAATTAAAAAAATTAGTACTTAGTTATTCAATAATTTAACGAATGCAATGATCTAAACAGAATAAAAATTTCTATCAACCAAACTTAGAACAATTGAAACATTTCGACTGCTTTTGTCTCTGATAAATGTTTGTCATAACAGACCTTAAGATAGTCTTTAATGTGTCTGAATGTCAATTGTATCTGCAATGTTGGGGGTTTAAGTAATAAATGATAAACATTCGCTTTTATTTCTTGCACATCCGATGAGATTCTTTAATGTATCTGATTATCAAAGGGTGTCATATTTATCTGCATATACAATGTAGAAGGTTTAAGCAATAAATGATTAACATTTGATTTTATTTCTTGCACATCCGATGAGTTCTATTCATTTTCGCATCTACATGTGTATTAATACAAACAAAGGATCTATAAAAATGCATCACTCTCTATTGATACATGCCAGCACAACTTAGATATCAATCTTACACTCATTCTCATCTGTTCCCTACTTGTCATTGCAGTGATGTATATCCAATGTGATTTGATGTTATGAAAACAAGAAACAAAAATGAGGAGTTATGTTTTTCAGTTATATTTTATTTTATCAAATTAAAAGTCCTGAAACATTCCACGTATATTCGCAAAAAGGCATCATCTTTATTATGCTGAAAAGCGGAAAAATCATGTTTACGTGATGACCATTTTATTTTTCATCTTATAAAATACAAAAGTGTGCAGTACTGTGGAATGTTCGTTTTTCGTCTGTGGCGTTCGTGGGATACCCTTGCGAGCGATTTTGTATCCCAACAAACCTATACATAATCACTTGTTTAATATTTATTAAAATTATCCAGAATACACAACCATCGAAATTACGTTCCCTTGATCGAGGAAAAATTTGGTTACCCACAATCATTGACACCCCCGAATAAAAATGATTCGACAGTTATTAATAATTTATAATCAAGGAGGTAAATGCAATAATGTCCATGGGAAAAAGCTACAGTTTAATAATGCCGGAAGCATTCTTGAAAAAGATAATCACTACTACCAAATTATATTCCAAGAACCCATATTAGTACAGTTAACGTTTATAGAAAACTTAAATAACATACAAATTTTCTTTAATCTACTTATACTAAAATTTGACAATGGACCTCAGCATAAGTATAATATTTCAACTTAATTCTATTTTTTTCCACTTTTTTAAACCTTGCAATATCAGAAATATTGTTTATAAATGATTACGGTCATCAGAAGTCTATGATCAGGCTACTTCTGTAATGTAAATTTTATAAAAAATAATTGACGTATGGAATTTCTTTTAAAGTTTTTACTGTTTTTAAATACATTTATTCAAGTTTTGAGTCAAGAATTTTTAACTTTATGAGGAATCAGTATGTATGCAAAGTTGCGAGTAGTTTCAACCTTCCTAGTCCCTAATAGTAATGCAAACAAAACTAGGTCCATTTAGCGCAGGAATTGAAGCGACTTTTTGAAGCGGACTACCTACTTCACAGTAGTTTTTTTTTTCAAGATTCAAACAGTCAAAAAAAGCGTAATTTTTATTTTTACAGTCCTAAAATATTTTGTAGATCTAAGAAGGGTTGTAGTGACATGTACTACTTCTCAATATCAAAGAAGAGAATTTATCTAAAATCTGAAACAAAATGGATGTCAGAAATCGAATTAACTAAAAATCAATGGAGGACAATTTATACTCTGCCCCTTTAGTGCACAAAGGATTCAAAATTACTATGGCTTCAATACCAACTATTACATAGGATCTAGCCAATCAATTATTTTTAATATAGAGCAGGGATATTAAATTCTTCGTTGTGTTACTTTTGACAACAGACCCCTGGGACAATAGAACATATTTTTGTTGACTGTAATTTAATAAAAGAAATTTGGATTGAATTGAAGAAATGGATGACAAATATTTTTGGTTTGCAAACAAAGTTTGATAAACATTAAATCCTTTTTGGAAAATATGATAACAGAGCTATTCATAGGTTAGACAATTTAATCAATTTTTTTTTACAAAACAATATATTTTGCAAAAGTAACATGATAACATCAAGGCTAAATGTTAATATGATTAAAAACATTTTACTCACAATTTTCTTAGATGTGACAGCCCTTGAAATGCATTATTGTTAATCTAACTAATCTGGTTGGAATATAAATACCTATCAATGAATACAATGCAATATATCAACGTTCGGGATAATAACACTGTTAAATTGAATGACTGGTAATGGAAAAACCAAAGAAACAAATACGTTCATGCAAATGAATTTTAAATCAATGCAGAAAATTTAAAAAAATCTTAAATTTCAAGCTTTCATTTGTTTTCAAGCATATTTTATAAGAATTTTAAGATTTCTTAAAATATTTTATCCATAAATTGAAAATTTCTGTTAGAACCGCGAGGGTTATCTTTCCTGCGGTATTATCAAAATGTATACAGCATCTTCATATATGGACACAAAATCAACTTCGCCGGTTGTAACCAATAGATTTATTTCGGTAAAATTGTGGGAGCGTCATTTCAATAGCATGGGTTCTTACTACCTTCAGAACACCGATTGCTAAGCATCGACAATTTTCAAAGCGATCTTTAAACCAGCCCCAACCCCATCTTTCTATTTCTTGAACATGTATATAAAAAAGAGAAAATGTTACGTATTTTCATTTTGTTTAGCTTGGCGCTTTCAGACCACAAGGATTCTGTTTTTCATAAACTATCTAATCAATTACATCATTGATTAAATGAGTAATGGGAGTTATTGATGGCTTAGTTGTAAAAACTAATGGCATAAAGAATCAAATATTCATAATCTTATTATTAATATTATTTCAAGTTAATTAGTATTGTAATATAATCATATATTGTCATTTTCCTAATTATTTCGTTTTATAATATAGTCACAAAAGTGGTAGAGTGAAACATACCTATCTGTTTTGTGACGTTTTACATTAAAAAGGTGAGGGGTTAAGCGGGTTCAATTTCGAGCAGATAGAGATTCCATGGGAATATGAGTGAAATAATGCTATATGCAAGGTCAAGTTTGAACATTATCATTTATGGACAAATGTATTTTGTACAATTCTCGTGCACAAAGTTACTAAACAAAATATTACGAAACGCAAATCATAATTGGCTACTTAACTCAAACATTTTCTTAAATTTAGTATGTGAATCATATACATTCAGTATATCAAACCCTTAAAGCAAACATTTTCTGCAATGCCTTACCAAAATATTGTTTCCCACGTATCTGTTTGCAACAAAACAATCCTGGCTTACTGTTTTACAATTTCGTGTTGTGAAAATCCGCTTTTTAATCTTATCTCACGTAGAAAAGAACATATACTTTTTTAGTTATTGTCCATCCTCAACAGTAAAGTAAATATTCACACGATGAATAATACAGTTACACTTTCTGTATACAAATATCATAGCAAGTAAGCTCGATTTAAATATAAAGAACTATCTTCCTGACGAGCTGTATTTCCATATTTCCAGTTTATACAAGTTAAGCATTCTTCACCCTGCTACTTACGTTTAAGAAATGTTTCATTTATTTAAATTCAGTAATTGGTAAAGTCACTGAAGAAAATTTGTTCTTAAATGAAATATTATTTGTAATAGAATGACCACTATGTCTGGTCAATGAACCTTCAGTGCCCGATAAAGGTATAATAACGACGGATTCGAGTCAGCGTCTCCCAATCTTTAGGTATTGACATTTCGGGTCAAATATCAGAAATTAGACGCTTTTCATAATTAATCAGTGAAAATATTCTGTTTTACATGCTTAAATCATAACAATTTTTAATACATTAGATAATTTAGTACATTAGATAATTATATATAATACTGATTAGCATTTGCATTCCTGTACACAGAGATAAAACACATATTCTCATCAATTACATACACAATGTTACATCTTATTGATGGGTCACCAGTAAAACAAATGGTTTACATTTTGAAGTCTATAATATTTACTTTACTTATTGTTACAGCCTTGTTTGAATGTATAATACAAGTTATACAACTTTGCTTCTTTACTTTGCTTTAATTGAGGAATAAAATGTAGTACGTAACCAATTGTTCTTCCCCTGTTTGGTTAATATATTATTTTTCATTTCTAATTTTATACATATTAACAAACGCCAAAAAATAGTTCAATCACATTAGACGAGAAAAAAAAGGTCACCATTCTTATGAACGTATGACATGGTTTGGTATAAATCCGGTTTCCATAAACCAACAACTCTTGATAAAGTCACAATATCAACTATTAGTTCTGGACAATGACTCTCATTCCTCACTCACTATATGTATGTCATTTTAAGTAAATTTCAACTCAAAGATACTTTACTGATGTTGAATTAAACATAATTTTAATGATTAAATGGAGACAAAAAAACTATGTACACACCTCAGTTGCGTTTTCTAATTTTGCACAAGGGCAGACAGAAACACGACGTTAGAATGAGGGAATAAACTCTCCTAGCAGGAAAGGGGTCAATTACAATGGAAAGTAATTGATTTAATTACAATTACTTGCTTAAATTCTTCAATTAAATTGCCATTACCATTACAAGAGTTTTCAAATGTAATTAATTAAATTACAATTACTTTGCAGAAGTAATTAATTAAATTACAAATTACATTTTCATCAAAATTTACTAAAACCATGATTTATCTACAACACATAAACATTTCAGGAGGTATGTCTATAATATGAATAAAAGTTTCTCATAATCACAAAAATTTTACTGTTTGAGAATTTGCTAACTACTCTGATAAGTTACAATTTTTGGAAAGAAAAAATATGGTTTAATTGGTTTTTTTTTCAATAAGCAGGTACTGGTAGTCACAATATGGAGGTGTCCCATACCACCTTGATATTCAATAAACATTAAAAAGTCATATACCCTAACCTTTACCTATCATGCCAACTAAAATATTTTCTGCATGCAAAACTATTATATGAAAACTTTCTCCTTTGCATTTTTAAACACTATTTTTTCTCTTTGTAAATAGAATGCCAAAGTACAAGTTAATCTCAGGTAGAGGGCAGACTATAATTGTTATCAAAACACAATTCACACCTGTTGTTCTCTATCTAATTATCAAAATGTTAGAAATAAGGGAACATGTCCCTGTGGACATGTTAGGCACCAAAAACTTAACACCCATTTGAAGCCATTCATTTTAGCTCTGTGTATTTAAGGCTATCAATTACAAAGCATGACTTGATAGTTATATAATTTTGATAACACTGATTTTGTTTGTAAATTAAACAGTATGTTTTAAACTAACTCAATGACAATTGGCACACTAAGTATTCTAATAAGAAGGAAAATAAGTTTTTTTTAAGCAAAAAGGGATCAAACCAATCATCAAATACATGTACTTAATTAAATTTTGGAAACTTATCATTAAATACTGAATCACTGAAAAAATCCATTTTGAAAAATATTTGGTATGATATATATAATAATAGTTCAATGCTTTTTAACTACTCTTCGAACTTGACCTTGTACCATTGTTAATGTGGGGAAAAATGTGTAGTGGACAGCTTTATATTAATGTGTACATCAGGGTGTAATTAAAAGTAATTGAGAAGTAATTGGAAAGTAATTAATTAAATTACCATTATATGCAATTGAAAATTTGGTCAATTACACATTACTTCCAATTACATCAAAATTTGTAATTAATTACACTCAATTACCATTACAAAGTACCATTACCTTATCCCTGTCTCCTATGCTGGACAACCTTTTGAGACAATTTATGAATCATAATGCCTGTAAAATGAACTCCATGTTCATACATGTACATGGAATCAACGTTTGACAAACAAGTACCATACCAGCAAATGCTTATTTTAAAGGAAATTGTTGCAATATTGAATGCGTAAACGCATATCGTTGTGATTAATGTACAGACAGTTACAAATCTTTTGCGCCTGGTACCCATCGCTTTACGACTCACTCATTATGAAACTACGATAGGACAAACAATCAATCAAGATAACAACAAATTAACACAAAGATGATATAGCGCAAAATCAATCAAAGAACCCACAACACACCATTATAACAATACACAAGTCCTTTGCATGGTCGGTTATCCCCCCCCCCCCCTTTACACCATAGTCATACCCCTGGTATCTGACAAAAATATCCACGTTGACCTCATACACCTTTATAATGGCAACATTCTTTGACACTGTTCTTTGAAAAGTTAATAAAATCAGAATAGATAGAATTCTTGCTAAAATAGCTATTAAAATTTCATTTCATGTGCTGTGTGTATGTGGGATTTTGAACTTTAAAGATTTTTTGTTTCGAAAGGGAATAAAACGTAGTATCTGTATGTTGTTTGCATAATATCGTGCAACACATTTTGATAAATTCTTTAATGTTTGGTTGCCAGTGTACGACAATAGTTTTAAATCTCTTATTTTGAATAGATAATACTCATAACTTATATAATAGTTTCAAATCTATTTTTCCGCATTATTCTTCATATGCATATTATAGTCTTTATTATTTGTAAGCATTGGCTGCAGTTTTCTCAATCGACCATTTCGCCTGCCTCCATTTTCTATTATTTAAAGTTTCATGGGATGATAGGACAGGTTACGCAACATCTTGTATTTTTTCTTAGTCATGTTTAATATTCATACATTTACTTGAACGTTTGCTTTTTTTTATCTTAGTATATTTAAAATTTGAATTAGGGAATATTTCTCTATTTTCGGTGTTTTGTCAGTTTATGTACCAACATTAAATTGATGTTTTCTAGTCAAGAACTGCTATTTCAAACTCAACAAAATTTGAGAATCAACTTCTAACCAGTCCTTAAAAGCGATAATACCGCTGTAAAAGTACGATGCACAATTATACAATAAAACAAGTTAATGCTTAAGTTTGACGTAAAAGCCTAGGGTTAAAAAACGCCTAATAAGCAGTCAAATTTTCGAAATCCTATTCTCGCAAATTCGTGGTATTGAAATATTATCATTTGATTATATAGACATTACTTTTTTGTTAGAAATATTGAAAATACTGTGATGCATTGTTAGAAATCACCATGGTCACTAGAGGGTTATGACCATTGTTACTGGAATGTGCAGTGACTTTTATTCTATCATGAGATGTGTTCCGAAATGGTTGACAATAACACATTCGGTGTATCAATAGCAAATGTTTAACAGCCATAATACAATTTATTGCATGTTCATTATTCCTTATTGAAAGACAAAATATATCAGAAAAGCATTCATCGGACCGTATTCATATCTTACTTGCTAACATGTTGAAGTCGACTATTACAAAATCAATTTATATTTCTTATTCAAAAAAATATCTCATCATCAATGAAAATTCATTAAAAGTTTACTTGCAGTGGATTGGAACCGAGAATTAGGACCAGGCAACAATTGTTTTTTTTTTCTAACAAAAAAATCGGCGGAATATTCTTTCCTAGGAATAATGCATTAGAGTAACAGACTTACAGTGTTTGAAGCTGTGATAACCCATGAAAATCGTTGCTGTCGATCTTACTTATCTGATTGTCATAAAGGTACCTACATGAGTAAAATATCAATTAATTGATAAAATTAGACTTGAGAGGTAACAATACAAATCCAACAGAGAAACTTATCATGCATATCAAGAATAAATACAATAATGTAAGCAGGCATGTAGGGGCTCATATATCTAACATGGTTATTTTCTCTGCACTCTTGTTAGTGTTTGTAAAATTTAATATAAGTATGAAATTGATGTTTCCGATAGTGCTTCTTAAAACCTTTACAAATGTGTATTATAGACCTATGCAATAACATTTGAGAGAAAAAAAAGTAGCGTTGATCTCAGCATTGGCTAATAAATCTGACCGGCGAAGTGCATCCAGTGACTGTCATGCAGTGACAAAATAATTAACATTTAGGTGAAAATATATTCATTATGGGGCTTATTTAATTTATGACTAAAATATATTCTACCATTAGTAAATACGATATAAACAGGTACAAGCAAATAATTCTTATAAAAAATTAATCTCATCAATCAATTGTATCTTTTTAATGTGTGTACCGAGATTTAAACATCATTCTTTTTATTCTAAATATAATCACAAAGAAGACACATTATTTAAAACAGACAAAATTCATCATTTTACTGTGGAATGATTAAAATTCGTGGGGACTGATATTGTGAATTGTAAAAACTTTATAGGTTCGTGGAGACGTAAAAGTGTGTATTTTATTTTACCTCCAAAAGGAAATATGACTTTATAATACAAATAATTTAATAATTAATTAAATCATGGATGATGTTAATTTGTGGTAAAGAGGTACACGGGAATTCCACGAAAATTGAGACAACTCAAAATCTTTGATTCCGCGGTATCTAAAAACTGCTTCATATTAGATTGTTTTATTGTGCACCCAATTAATATATCTGGTTCTAAGTTATTTAACAATTAAACGAATGCAATGATCTAAACAGAATAAGAATTTCTATCAACCAAACTCAAAACAATTAAACCATTTCGACTGCTTATGTCGCTGATAAATATTTGTCATAATAGACCATAAGATATTCTTTAAATGTATCCGAATATCAAGGTGTGTCATTGTATTGTTATCTGCATATAAGAGGTTTAAGGTTTGAAAAATAAACATTCAATTTGATTTCTTGTTCATTTAATGAGTTCTAATTATGAAAATACATCACTTGCTATTGATGCATGCCAGCACAATTTAGAAATCAATGTTACACGCGTTCTCATTTGTTCCTTACTTGTCATTGCAGTGATGTTCATCGATTTGATGTGATGTTATAAACACAAGAAACATATATGAGTAGTTGTGTTTTTTGAGTTATATTATATCAAACTAAAAGTCCTTAAACATTCAACGTATATTCGCAAAAAGGCATCAGCTTTATTAAGCTGGTAAGCCGGAAAATCATGTTTACGCGATGACCATTTAATTTTTCTTCTTATAGAATACAGTAGTGTGCAATACTGTAGAATCTTCGTTTTTCGTGGGTGACCAACGTCTGTGGCTTTCGTTGGATACCCTTGCGAACGAATTTGCACCCCAACAAACCTATACACGATCATTGTCTTATAATTATTAAAATTATCCCGAATACACAACCATCAAAATTATGTTCCCATGATTTAGGAAAAATTTGGCTACCCACAAACATTGACTCGCACGAATAAAAATGATTCGACAGACATTAATAATTTATTAATTTATGACCAAGAAAGTAAATGCAACAATGTCCATGGGAAAAAGCTACATTTAAAGAATGCCGGAAGCCTATGATCAGGCATCTTCTGTAATGTGAATTTTATAAAAGAAAATTGACGTTTGGAAAATTTTGTTGGTTTATAACTTTTTTTAAAAACATTTATTCAATTTTTGAGTCAAGAATTGTTAACTATATAAGGAATCAGTATGCAGGCAAAATTGCGAGTAGTTTTAGCTCTTCTAGCCCTCCTAGTACTTAATAATTATACGGAATTGAAGCGACATTTTGAAGCGGTTTACCTATTTAACAGGTTTTTTTTCAAGATTCAAACAGCTAAAGAAAAGCGTAAAAAATATTTTTACAACCCTAAAAATATTTTGTAGATCTAAGAAGGGATGTAGTCACATGTACAACCTCTTAATATAAAAAAAAGAACTTATCAAAAATCTGAAACAAAATGGATGTCAGAAGTCGAATTAACTCAAAAACAATGGAGGAAAATGTATATTCTGCCCCTTTAGTGCACAAAGGATTCAAAATTACTATGGCTTCAATACCAACTGTCAAAAAGGATCTAGCCAATCAAATGTCATTTACATGATTAGGGATAGTAAACTCTTCGTTGTGTTACTTTTGTCAACAGACACCTGAGAAAACAGAACATATTTTTGTTGACTGTAATATAGTGAAAGAAATTTGGATTGAATTGGAGAAATGGAATACAGATACAGTGAATCTTTGGTTTACAAACAAAGTTTGATAAATATTCAATCCATTCTGGCAGCAGAGATATTCATAGGTTAGACAATTTAATTATTTTTAAAAAAACAATATATTCTGCAAAGTAAAATGACAACATCAAGGCTACATTTTAATATAATTACAAAATCTATAACCAGAAGAAAATTTGTAGAAAAATGATTTCCTTTGAAAATTGTTATTATCATTCTTTTACTTATTGGAAAGATATATTTCAACATTAGGAACATTCATCACCATCTATATTCTATTCTTAATGTCCCTGTCTCTGATATTTTTTTTCTACTTTATTTTTGATTTTTTTTTTCTAAAAAGAAACCATTTTCACATCTCTTCGGCACAAAACATTTATTTTGTATTTCATGACTCTTCAAATGTGTTAGATCATGGTCACTACCAACATACCGACCACGCTTTTGCGTCGACCTCTTCTTTACATAGTTACTAGAAAAGCTTGTGACATCATGTTATAATGAATATTTCGAACTGGGTGTTTGCAGTCCGGACGGAAATGTAAAACAATATATCTGAAAATATATTCAGTATTATGAAATGTGTTTTAATTAAATTGAAATGTTCGGGAAGTTTATAACAAACTTTGATTAAAAAAAAAAACCACACACATTTATTTCTTTAAAAACATCGATACGACGTAAATAGCTTAAAATTTCTGTCTAAATAATTTGGATGCTTGTAGCCATTATCTAGATTCAAATCTTACTCAAAATACTAAATCCCTGAACATGTCAACAATTTTCATTATATATTTTTGTTTTCATTTTGATCTGGGTTTAAAATTTAGGCATGCTAAAAACAAAACTGTTGGGATGACGCATCCCGCAGAAAAATACATACTAGCGCAATGCACTTATCAACAGGCATAAATACACTACTTAGGATTTGGATATGTCAATCAGAATGTTGACAAAAACATACCAGAGGAAAGAATATCATAGACAGAGAGTAATTGCATTAGGAAATGTTTCATATTCCACTTAAAGTTAATTATTCGTGTTCATTACTTATTTTTGCAATTCAGACATCCAACAGAATCGCCACATTATACACTGGTTAAACTTCACTATTCATATTCACATTGCAACCTTTACGTTGCAAATCAGTTTTCGATGAATAACATCCACATCACATTTAAAAAGACTATCTATTTTCATTATCCTAAACTAATTAAATCTGACAAAAATGATACTTAAAGCAACCAAAAAATTTCACATCTTGAGTTTAATAGAAAAAACCTCAAACAGTTTCGTAATGTTGAACTTTGATCATATTCTCTGCTTGTAGTGCATAATTACAAACTGGTATTTTTGTATATGAAAACGATGCTTGCTTCCATTGTATTGTGTGATGCATATATCAGTGAAACGAATTATTCTTACAAACCACACCTTCATTACTCAATTGTTTAAAGTATCCACTCTAAAACATTAAAACATCCACATTGAAATTTAAAATAAATACTTCAAAAACACCAGTCTTCATTTATATACAAAGATTATGAACGGCATTATATAATACACTAGGTAACGGCGAGTGTGTAATGAAATATGTATATTTATTTCAGCAAGAGGCATTTATAGTCGTAAAATCATGAATGGGATTGATAAACGAAGATTGTAAATAAAGATTTTAAATGAAAAGGTAAAAGTAACACACACGTTTTCCGTCATATTGAGGAATTGAGATGACAATAAATTATATACATGTATAATATACACATGGGAATGACAAATTTTAAGACATATAGAAATAAGTCCCCTACCAAGTGTAGAATTAAGGCCTTAACTACATATAGAATATGCAGCCCACATATAAATGTCAAACATAAGCATTGGTAAGGAGGCACAATCATTTCATTATACAATTTTTTTTTATCTTTGACGCATTGAGCTGTTCACTTTTTACCGTATATGTCCTTCGTACGTTATTTATAAGACAAAATTGACGGATAAAAAATGACATTAATTTTGTTTATCAACGTTATTGAACTATAGTTAGGGTATATCTAATTCTTGGGTAACGAGATTTGTTACGGGGCCCGTTTGTGTGACGGAAAACAAGTTATGGTGTATGATTTTATTGGAAATCTATTAAAATGGTAAAATGCATCAGCAAAGGATCAAATTTACATGTAGGGTGTAAAAAAGTGAATCCCTATTCTGGCTAGGAGGTTTTAAGTTAATGGTTGCAGCTTTATTCAGGATGATTGACCATGGCTTATTCAGTACTTATTTAAGCGTTCCTTATTCAGGAAACTCAGCTTTTATTCAGAGCTGAGCAAAACAATAAAGCGCTCAAAATCATTAAAAATCAGCATTTATGTAGACAATAATTAACAAACTAAGACGATATTTAACAATTTCACAATTTACACAATGATTACACAATTACATTGATAATAAAAGTCTCGATCATATTGTTCATAAAAAGAAGTCCATAACATATGTATTGAGGTTGAATAGTCTAGTATGATATATGTCTTTAAAGTTGTAGGCAGTTTAGCCCCCCTCAGATCTCGTAATCATGTTAAAGACCCAAATAATTTCATAGCGCGTTAGCTGATAATTGTAGCGCGTCATACAAATCGGTCAGCCTACTGCGCAAAATCCATACTGTACTGTTTTTAAGATCCGTACAGTCGAGAACACGTACAATAGATAGTTTTACAGTATCTAAACCGGGCCAAACGAACTGTATAAGTGTTGAATGTATACGAAATGCAATGAATTCTAACAACTACGTTTCTGAGAATTACTACAGTTTTCAAGATCTCATGACTTTTTTTAGCAAGCAAACCTATTTTCAGCTGTTGGAAAAAGTTTTTAAAAAAAACCGCTTTATATAGGACTTTCTCCTGATTTTGTATCTGAACATTTGCAGTGCTGTGTACAATAAAACACTATAAATAAACCTCTCAGGAAATGCCTGACACATAAAAATGCAATTACTTAGTAAATAATGAACAAAATACATCTTGTTTGAATCAACAGTTTTATGGACTACCTTTAAGGCTAAATACACCAATAATTAGCTGTAAATAATATTTATATTAATATTTTCACCCAACGAGCGTCAAGTAAACATTTATATATCTAAAACAGTATAATCGAAACAACAGTTAAAAAAATAGATAAATATCACTATTTGTCCATAAAACAAATCATGCTACTAGGGTAGCAAGGGACAGTTTCGGATAAAGTACCCGTCAATATTATTTTTGTAAAATTGTACTTTAAGGCTTTTGAGTGTTGCTAAAATTCATGAAATGGTTTTTAATGATTATCATTAGTTAGAGGAATGTCTCTTGTTGAAATAGGTACATGAGAATATGAAGTAAAATGCGAAACCTGCGGCTATGACTGTTATGTTGACTTTACACAGTGAAATTGCAAGTTACAGACGGGAGGTAAAATAACACGAAAAGAAGGTGAATGGGACATTGTAAACCATACACCGGTAAGTTTTTGACATGTGATAGTGCAACATGCACGCGGTACTGAACGTCAACCATTTGCAAGGAATTAGCTAGGGGAGGCCTAAAAAGCTAGAAAAATCATTAAAAATTAGCAAAAAATGAAAGTGTCAAAATCTCATAAAAACCAGTATGTAGAGAATTTTACAGGTTTTGACTAGTAATTTATTTTAGAAATAGGTGATTGGCCTTATAAAGAGTGAATTAAAGGTATTTGTGCTGAATGGGAACTGAGGAAATTCTAGTTACAGAGTTCCGAAGACATGCATCCCTTGGCTACAATGAATTGTAAAAAAAAAACTGCCCCGTGCCACCTGGACGTCTTTTTGACAATGCGTTTGTTTATTTTGCATGCGTTTCTTCTCATTTTTTGCAGCCAAAAAGGTATATGTCAATGTATATTATCGAGAGCTTCGTACACATATGATTAAGGAAATCGAATGCAGTATACGTACTTGTTACTTTATTATGCCCCTCTTGTATAAAACAACTATCAAGGGATAGCACCCCTAGAGATAGACAATCTAAAACGCTTGCCCGGGGATCACGTTAGTCAATTTAAAAATATCACTTAAACCCTCAAACCCAGAGTTTAGCGGAGGGCATCACTTAAATCCGTCTCCTAGGTATCACAAGTGCTTCAAATGAACGTTCCCATACCAAAGCACTTGCTAAATATAATGTCATCCAACAAGCCACCCCTTAACATTTATGCACCTCAAGATTTACTCGGTTATGTTCTTAAGTGTACTTTTTTAAGAAAACAACAATTTTGTATGTTGCTGTTATTACCAAAAATGTTTTCCAGGCCTTCTTGCAGAACATTGTTCGTTATCACCACATGTCACTTTAAACTATGCTGAATATCTAGTGCCTTACGATGTGTTAAACCATAACAATAGTCAATCATGATCCTGTCTTCTTGAATACTATTAACACAAACAAAACAAAACAAATTCATCTATTTAAGGTCGCTCATTTCATCAGGGATTAAAACTTTTTACGACACAATGTCACAAGATGCTATATGAAGTCGATATTTTTTTTCTCAAATATTGTGGAATCATCAAAATTCGTGGTGGCTCAATTTTCGTGGTATTCGTGGGTAACCCTCTCCCACGAATTTACATTCTAAACGAAAACTAATTATGAAAGGTTTAGTTTACATACTGAAACGGAAATCTGACTCATCCACGAAATTTCATCCCCACGAATAAGCAAAAAATCCACAATCCACGAAAATTGGCAGATCCCGAGTTCTAATCCGCTAGATCTTTTGTTTTTATCTACTGAATTAATTGGATACAACTCATCAAAGTTAAATCAGTTTATCAATGCGAAATATTTCCGCCATTAAAATAACCTTCCAACCCTTGGGGACCTTTACGCATATTAGATGGTCATCGCTTGCACTTTGGGATATTAGCTTGAACGTGTGACGTTACAGACTCCCTGCTGATCATCATAATAGTCGGTTTTTTCAATTTACCCACCTACCCCTTCCCTTCATATTTTCGGTGCCCTATTGAATTTTATGTTATTTTAATTGAGTACAATTTGATAGTTAAATGTTTCTGGCTCTGCGGATTTATTTTTTTCAGGATGAAGCTGCCACCATAAGAGTCGACCCTATCCGTTACGACTGCCTGATCTGTGAGAGACAACTGTTGAGCTTACCAGCGAATAGTTCAGCTTACCAGGAGTGCTCATTTGGACTTTAGATGGTTTATATGATATCTTTAAGTATTAATGAATACATATAGGCTATAATTTTTTACGAGTAAAATGCTGGTCCCAAATTTCACCGTGTATTCTGTATCAATTTAATTATCAAGCAGCCATGGTCATCTGATTTAAATTAGTGCATTACCAATTTTTATAAATAATTGAATGAAATAAATTTTCTATAGTGCGCTTGAGATTTCCAGGATATAGAACCGCATTTTACACAATGATTACACAATTACATTGATAATAAAAGTCTCGATCATATTGTTCATAAAAAGAAGTCCATAACATATGTATTGAGGTTGAATAGTCTAGTATGATATATGTCTTTAAAGTTGTAGGCAGTTTAGCCCCCCTCAGATCTCGTAATCATGTTAAAGACCCAAATAATTTCATAGCGCGTTAGCTGATAATTGTAGCGCGTCATACAAATCGGTCAGCCTACTGCGCAAAATCCATACTGTACTGTTTTTAAGATCCGTACAGTCGAGAACACGTACAATAGATAGTTTTACAGTATCTAAACCGGGCCAAACGAACTGTATAAGTGTTGAATGTATACGAAATGCAATGAATTCTAACAACTACGTTTCTGAGAATTACTACAGTTTTCAAGATCTCATGACTTTTTTTTAGCAAGCAAACCTATTTTCAGCTGTTGGAAAAAGTTTTTAAAAAAAACCGCTTTATATAGGACTTTCTCCTGATTTTGTATCTGAACATTTGCAGTGCTGTGTATAATAAAACACTATAAATAAACCTCTCAGGAAATGCCTGACACATAAAAATGCAATTACTTAGTAAATAATGAACAAAATACATCTTGTTTGAATCAACAGTTTTATGGACTACCTTTAAGGCTAAATACACCAATAATTAGCTGTAAATAATATTTATATTAATATTTTCACCCAACGAGCGTCAAGTAAACATTTATATATCTAAAACAGTATAATCGAAACAACAGTTAAAAAAATAGATAAATATCACTATTTGTCCATAAAACAAATCATGCTACTAGGGTAGCAAGGGACAGTTTCGGATAAAGTACCAGTCAATATTATTTTTGTAAAATTGTACTTTAAGGCTTTTGAGTGTTGCTAAAATTCATGAAATGGTTTTTAATGATTATCATTAGTTAGAGGAATGTCTCTTGTTGAAATAGGTACATGAGAATATGAAGTAAAATGCGAAACCTGCGGCTATGACTGTTATGTTGACTTTACACAGTGAAATTGCAAGTTACAGACGGGAGGTAAAATAACACGAAAAGAAGGTGAATGGGACATTGTAAACCATACACCGGTAAGTTTTTGACATGTGATAGTGCAACATGCACGCGGTACTGAACGTCAACCATTTGCAAGGAATTAGCTAGGGGAGGCCTAAAAAGCTAGAAAAATCATTAAAAATTAGCAAAAAATGAAAGTGTCAAAATCTCATAAAAACCAGTATGTAGAGAATTTTACAGGTTTTGACTAGTAATTTATTTTAGAAATAGGTGATTGGCCTTATAAAGAGTGAATTAAAGGTATTTGTGCTGAATGGGAACTGAGGAAATTCTAGTTACAGAGTTCCGAAGACATGCATCCCTTGGCTACAATGAATTGTATAAAAAAAAACTGCCCCGTGCCACCTGGACGTCTTTTTGACAATGCGTTTGTTTATTTTGCATGCGTTTCTTCTCATTTTTTGCAGCCAAAAAGGTATATGTCAATGTATATTATCGAGAGCTTCGTACACATATGATTAAGGAAATCGAATGCAGTATACGTACTTGTTACTTTATTATGCCCCTCTTGTATAAAACAACTATCAAGGGATAGCACCCCTAGAGATAGACAATCTAAAACGCTTGCCCGGGGATCACGTTAGTCAATTTAAAAATATCACTTAAACCCTCAAACCCAGAGTTTAGCGGAGGGCATCACTTAAATCCGTCTCCTAGGTATCACAAGTGCTTCAAATGAACGTTCCCATACCAAAGCACTTGCTAAATATAATGTCATCCAACAAGCCACCCCTTAACATTTATGCACCTCAAGATTTACTCGGTTATGTTCTTAAGTGTACTTTTTTAAGAAAACAACAATTTTGTATGTTGCTGTTATTACCAAAAATGTTTTCCAGGCCTTCTTGCAGAACATTGTTCGTTATCACCACATGTCACTTTAAACTATGCTGAATATCTAGTGCCTTACGATGTGTTAAACCATAACAATAGTCAATCATGATCCTGTCTTCTTGAATACTATTAACACAAACAAAACAAAACAAATTCATCTATTTAAGGTCGCTCATTTCATCAGGGATTAAAACTTTTTACGACACAATGTCACAAGATGCTATATGAAGTCGATATTTTTTTTCTCAAATATTGTGGAATCATCAAAATTCGTGGTGGCTCAATTTTCGTGGTATTCGTGGGTAACCCTCTCCCACGAATTTACATTCTAAACGAAAACTAATTATGAAAGGTTTAGTTTACATACTGAAACGGAAATCTGACTCATCCACGAAATTTCATCCCCACGAATAAGCAAAAAATCCACAATCCACGAAAATTGGCAGATCCCGAGTTCTAATCCGCTAGATCTTTTGTTTTTATCTACTGAATTAATTGGATACAACTCATCAAAGTTAAATCAGTTTATCAATGCGAAATATTTCCGCCATTAAAATAACCTTCCAACCCTTGGGGACCTTTACGCATATTAGATGGTCATCGCTTGCACTTTGGGATATTAGCTTGAACGTGTGACGTTACAGACTCCCTGCTGATCATCATAATAGTCGGTTTTTTCAATTTACCCACCTACCCCTTCCCTTCATATTTTCGGTGCCCTATTGAATTTTATGTTATTTTAATTGAGTACAATTTGATAGTTAAATGTTTCTGGCTCTGCGGATTTATTTTTTTCAGGATGAAGCTGCCACCATAAGAGTCGACCCTATCCGTTACGACTGCCTGATCTGTGAGAGACAACTGTTGAGCTTACCAGCGAATAGTTCAGCTTACCAGGAGTGCTCATTTGGACTTTAGATGGTTTATATGATATCTTTAAGTATTAATGAATACATATAGGCTATAATTTTTTACGAGTAAAATGCTGGTCCCAAATTTCACCGTGTATTCTGTATCAATTTAATTATCAAGCAGCCATGGTCATCTGATTTAAATTAGTGCATTACCAATTTTTATAAATAATTGAATGAAATAAATTTTCTATAGTGCGCTTGAGATTTCCAGGATATAGAACCGCATTTTACACAATGATTACACAATTACATTGATAATAAAAGTCTCGATCATATTGTTCATAAAAAGAAGTCCATAACATATGTATTGAGGTTGAATAGTCTAGTATGATATATGTCTTTAAAGTTGTAGGCAGTTTAGCCCCCCTCAGATCTCGTAATCATGTTAAAGACCCAAATAATTTCATAGCGCGTTAGCTGATAATTGTAGCGCGTCATACAAATCGGTCAGCCTACTGCGCAAAATCCATACTGTACTGTTTTTAAGATCCGTACAGTCGAGAACACGTACAATAGATAGTTTTACAGTATCTAAACCGGGCCAAACGAACTGTATAAGTGTTGAATGTATACGAAATGCAATGAATTCTAACAACTACGTTTCTGAGAATTACTACAGTTTTCAAGATCTCATGACTTTTTTTTAGCAAGCAAACCTATTTTCAGCTGTTGGAAAAAGTTTTTAAAAAAAACCGCTTTATATAGGACTTTCTCCTGATTTTGTATCTGAACATTTGCAGTGCTGTGTATAATAAAACACTATAAATAAACCTCTCAGGAAATGCCTGACACATAAAAATGCAATTACTTAGTAAATAATGAACAAAATACATCTTGTTTGAATCAACAGTTTTATGGACTACCTTTAAGGCTAAATACACCAATAATTAGCTGTAAATAATATTTATATTAATATTTTCACCCAACGAGCGTCAAGTAAACATTTATATATCTAAAACAGTATAATCGAAACAACAGTTAAAAAAATAGATAAATATCACTATTTGTCCATAAAACAAATCATGCTACTAGGGTAGCAAGGGACAGTTTCGGATAAAGTACCAGTCAATATTATTTTTGTAAAATTGTACTTTAAGGCTTTTGAGTGTTGCTAAAATTCATGAAATGGTTTTTAATGATTATCATTAGTTAGAGGAATGTCTCTTGTTGAAATAGGTACATGAGAATATGAAGTAAAATGCGAAACCTGCGGCTATGACTGTTATGTTGACTTTACACAGTGAAATTGCAAGTTACAGACGGGAGGTAAAATAACACGAAAAGAAGGTGAATGGGACATTGTAAACCATACACCGGTAAGTTTTTGACATGTGATAGTGCAACATGCACGCGGTACTGAACGTCAACCATTTGCAAGGAATTAGCTAGGGGAGGCCTAAAAAGCTAGAAAAATCATTAAAAATTAGCAAAAAATGAAAGTGTCAAAATCTCATAAAAACCAGTAAGTAGAGAATTTTACAGGTTTTGACTAGTAATTTATTTTAGAAATAGGTGATTGGCCTTATAAAGAGTGAATTAAAGGTATTTGTGCTGAATGGGAACTGAGGAAATTCTAGTTACAGAGTTCCGAAGACATGCATCCCTTGGCTACAATGAATTGTATAAAAAAAAACTGCCCCGTGCCACCTGGACGTCTTTTTGACAATGCGTTTGTTTATTTTGCATGCGTTTCTTCTCATTTTTTGCAGCCAAAAAGGTATATGTCAATGTATATTATCGAGAGCTTCGTACACATATGATTAAGGAAATCGAATGCAGTATACGTACTTGTTACTTTATTATGCCCCTCTTGTATAAAACAACTATCAAGGGATAGCACCCCTAGAGATAGACAATCTAAAACGCTTGCCCGGGGATCACGTTAGTCAATTTAAAAATATCACTTAAACCCTCAAACCCAGAGTTTAGCGGAGGGCATCACTTAAATCCGTCTCCTAGGTATCACAAGTGCTTCAAATGAACGTTCCCATACCAAAGCACTTGCTAAATATAATGTCATCCAACAAGCCACCCCTTAACATTTATGCACCTCAAGATTTACTCGGTTATGTTCTTAAGTGTACTTTTTTAAGAAAACAACAATTTTGTATGTTGCTGTTATTACCAAAAATGTTTTCCAGGCCTTCTTGCAGAACATTGTTCGTTATCACCACATGTCACTTTAAACTATGCTGAATATCTAGTGCCTTACGATGTGTTAAACCATAACAATAGTCAATCATGATCCTGTCTTCTTGAATACTATTAACACAAACAAAACAAAACAAATTCATCTATTTAAGGTCGCTCATTTCATCAGGGATTAAAACTTTTTACGACACAATGTCACAAGATGCTATATGAAGTCGATATTTTTTTTCTCAAATATTGTGGAATCATCAAAATTCGTGGTGGCTCAATTTTCGTGGTATTCGTGGGTAACCCTCTCCCACGAATTTACATTCTAAACGAAAACTAATTATGAAAGGTTTAGTTTACATACTGAAACGGAAATCTGACTCATCCACGAAATTTCATCCCCACGAATAAGCAAAAAATCCACAATCCACGAAAATTGGCAGATCCCGAGTTCTAATCCGCTAGATCTTTTGTTTTTATCTACTGAATTAATTGGATACAACTCATCAAAGTTAAATCAGTTTATCAATGCGAAATATTTCCGCCATTAAAATAACCTTCCAACCCTTGGGGACCTTTACGCATATTAGATGGTCATCGCTTGCACTTTGGGATATTAGCTTGAACGTGTGACGTTACAGACTCCCTGCTGATCATCATAATAGTCGGTTTTTTCAATTTACCCACCTACCCCTTCCCTTCATATTTTCGGTGCCCTATTGAATTTTATGTTATTTTAATTGAGTACAATTTGATAGTTAAATGTTTCTGGCTCTGCGGATTTATTTTTTTCAGGATGAAGCTGCCACCATAAGAGTCGACCCTATCCGTTACGACTGCCTGATCTGTGAGAGACAACTGTTGAGCTTACCAGCGAATAGTTCAGCTTACCAGGAGTGCTCATTTGGACTTTAGATGGTTTATATGATATCTTTAAGTATTAATGAATACATATAGGCTATAATTTTTTACGAGTGAAATGCTGGTCCCAAATTTCACCGTGTATTCTGTATCAATTTAATTATCAAGCAGCCATGGTCATCTGATTTAAATTAGTGCATTACCAATTTTTATAAATAATTGAATGAAATAAATTTTCTATAGTGCGCTTGAGATTTCCAGGATATAGAACCGCATTTTACACAATGATTACACAATTACATTGATAATAAAAGTCTCGATCATATTGTTCATAAAAAGAAGTCCATAACATATGTATTGAGGTTGAATAGTCTAGTATGATATATGTCTTTAAAGTTGTAGGCAGTTTAGCCCCCCTCAGATCTCGTAATCATGTTAAAGACCCAAATAATTTCATAGCGCGTTAGCTGATAATTGTAGCGCGTCATACAAATCGGTCAGCCTACTGCGCAAAATCCATACTGTACTGTTTTTAAGATCCGTACAGTCGAGAACACGTACAATAGATAGTTTTACAGTATCTAAACCGGGCCAAACGAACTGTATAAGTGTTGAATGTATACGAAATGCAATGAATTCTAACAACTACGTTTCTGAGAATTACTACAGTTTTCAAGATCTCATGACTTTTTTTTAGCAAGCAAACCTATTTTCAGCTGTTGGAAAAAGTTTTTAAAAAAAACCGCTTTATATAGGACTTTCTCCTGATTTTGTATCTGAACATTTGCAGTGCTGTGTACAATAAAACACTATAAATAAACCTCTCAGGAAATGCCTGACACATAAAAATGCAATTACTTAGTAAATAATGAACAAAATACATCTTGTTTGAATCAACAGTTTTATGGACTACCTTTAAGGCTAAATACACCAATAATTAGCTGTAAATAATATTTATATTAATATTTTCATCCAACGAGCGTCAAGTAAACATTTATATATCTAAAACAGTATAATCGAAACAACAGTTAAAAAAATAGATAAATATCACTATTTGTCCATAAAACAAATCATGCTACTAGGGTAGCAAGGGACAGTTTCGGATAAAGTACCCGTCAATATTATTTTTGTAAAATTGTACTTTAAGGCTTTTGAGTGTTGCTAAAATTCATGAAATGGTTTTTAATGATTATCATTAGTTAGAGGAATGTCTCTTGTTGAAATAGGTACATGAGAATATGAAGTAAAATGCGAAACCTGCGGCTATGACTGTTATGTTGACTTTACACAGTGAAATTGCAAGTTACAGACGGGAGGTAAAATAACACGAAAAGAAGGTGAATGGGACATTGTAAACCATACACCGGTAAGTTTTTGACATGTGATAGTGCAACATGCACGCGGTACTGAACGTCAACCATTTGCAAGGAATTAGCTAGGGGAGGCCTAAAAAGCTAGAAAAATCATTAAAAATTAGCAAAAAATGAAAGTGTCAAAATCTCATAAAAACCAGTATGTAGAGAATTTTACAGGTTTTGACTAGTAATTTATTTTAGAAATAGGTGATTGGCCTTATAAAGAGTGAATTAAAGGTATTTGTGCTGAATGGGAACTGAGGAAATTCTAGTTACAGAGTTCCGAAGACATGCATCCCTTGGCTACAATGAATTGTATAAAAAAAAACTGCCCCGTGCCACCTGGACGTCTTTTTGACAATGCGTTTGTTTATTTTGCATGCGTTTCTTCTCATATTTTGCAGCCAAAAAGGTATATGTCAATGTATATTATCGAGAGCTTCGTACACATATGATTAAGGAAATCGAATGCAGTATACGTACTTGTTACTTTATTATGCCCCTCTTGTATAAAACAACTATCAAGGGATAGCACCCCTAGAGATAGACAATCTAAAACGCTTGCCCGGGGATCACGTTAGTCAATTTAAAAATATCACTTAAACCCTCAAACCCAGAGTTTAGCGGAGGGCATCACTTAAATCCGTCTCCTAGGTATCACAAGTGCTTCAAATGAACGTTCCCATACCAAAGCACTTGCTAAATATAATGTCATCCAACAAGCCACCCCTTAACATTTATGCACCTCAAGATTTACTCGGTTATGTTCTTAAGTGTACTTTTTTAAGAAAACAACAATTTTGTATGTTGCTGTTATTACCAAAAATGTTTTCCAGGCCTTCTTGCAGAACATTGTTCGTTATCACCACATGTCACTTTAAACTATGCTGAATATCTAGTGCCTTACGATGTGTTAAACCATAACAATAGTCAATCATGATCCTGTCTTCTTGAATACTATTAACACAAACAAAACAAAACAAATTCATCTATTTAAGGTCGCTCATTTCATCAGGGATTAAAACTTTTTACGACACAATGTCACAAGATGCTATATGAAGTCGATATTTTTTTTCTCAAATATTGTGGAATCATCAAAATTCGTGGTGGCTCAATTTTCGTGGTATTCGTGGGTAACCCTCTCCCACGAATTTACATTCTAAACGAAAACTAATTATGAAAGGTTTAGTTTACATACTGAAACGGAAATCTGACTCATCCACGAAATTTCATCCCCACGAATAAGCAAAAAATCCACAATCCACGAAAATTGGCAGATCCCGAGTTCTAATCCGCTAGATCTTTTGTTTTTATCTACTGAATTAATTGGATACAACTCATCAAAGTTAAATCAGTTTATCAATGCGAAATATTTCCGCCATTAAAATAACCTTCCAACCCTTGGGGACCTTTACGCATATTAGATGGTCATCGCTTGCACTTTGGGATATTAGCTTGAACGTGTGACGTTACAGACTCCCTGCTGATCATCATAATAGTCGGTTTTTTCAATTTACCCACCTACCCCTTCCCTTCATATTTTCGGTGCCCTATTGAATTTTATGTTATTTTAATTGAGTACAATTTGATAGTTAAATGTTACTGGCTCTGCGGATTTATTTTTTTCAGGATGAAGCTGCCACCATAAGAGTCGACCCTATCCGTTACGACTGCCTGATCTGTGAGAGACAACTGTTGAGCTTACCAGCGAATAGTTCAGCTTACCAGGAGTGCTCATTTGGACTTTAGATGGTTTATATGATATCTTTAAGTATTAATGAATACATATAGGCTATAATTTTTTACGAGTAAAATGCTGGTCCCAAATTTCACCGTGTATTCTGTATCAATTTAATTATCAAGCAGTCATGGTCATCTGATTTAAATTAGTGCATTACCAATTTTTATAAATAATTGAATGAAATAAATTTTCTATAGTGCGCTTGAGATTTCCAGGATATAGAACCGCATTTTACATATGTAGATACTCGAGTCATTATAATCCTTGCCTTATATAAAGAACACTATTGCAAATAACGCTATGATCCGGACAAAGTTATGACAAAATGCAAATGGCCGACGAATTTTTTTATGAGAAGCTGTGATCAAGTTTTGGTCGCACAGCCATGATATAATTATAGTTTTATATGAAGAGTAATATCATTTAACTACAAATGTATGCAAGAGGAGAATTTGTGCAACTTGCACTATACTAAATATCCCATAATGCTTGAACACACGGCTTTCTGTAGATTCTTAATTAAACATAACGCATTTATATCCGCGAAATATCGCGAGAAGTACATCTCACGGATTTCAAACACTCTCTTATTTCTTAAACACATGTAAACTAAACGGATCAATAATAAACACTCAGCAATTTGATAATCTTTTAATTTGAAGCAAAACAGTTGAATCGTGGATTTATGTTTCAGGAATTTACAGTATTTTTTTTAATTCTTAGCTATTAAATCTAATACATACATTGCATAGTAACTATTTATTTGCTCTAAGAACGACTTATTCAATTTACTTCTACATTAGTGATTCATGAAAATTATATATCTTTTAGAGTTACTAAGGATATATAAAAATCATTCAAAAAAAAAAAATAATAATAAAAACATAAAAATCAAATAAGACTTTTAGTAGGGACCATTTCCAAAAAATAAATTAGTGTTACTTCTCTCTTACAATTGAACACAATGGGAAAAGCATGTTTGTGAAAGAAAAGAAAATTTAAAAGAAAAATTGGATTTTCTATCCAATTTAAGATGAGGCACATATATGATGATTTTGAATTAATCTTTGACGATAGCACATGCCAAAGTGCGATTTGACTTTTTTTTTTTTTTTTTTTTTTTTGTAAGAAGTACGTTATGTTCACTAGCGCAGATTCTGTAAATTAACGTATGTAGATTGTGATAATAAACTTGAACTAATATAAAACTAACCACAGTAGTTGACATTCCTTGAAGATATATGTTCAAGTTAACTAAAATTGAAAAGCATATTTCAGCATGCATGGTAAATAACAATGAGGTCAGTCACTACTTGCGCTACATCAAGTTGGTATTAATTAATATTGATGACGTTGAACAGCTATATATGGCATGATAAGCGATTTTTCATCGACTTTTAGTGATTGTGACGTACATGTAATATTGAAATTTCAATGATCGTGACAATCACTCCACTTACATATAGCTCAGAAATAAATCTGCACAAATGAAATTGGGTCCGTCGTACTTAAAACATCGCTTTTTCTGGATTTTACATTATTTGTTAAAATAAATAAATAAAAAATGACACCCTTTTATAATGACATGAATAGAAATATAAATCATCGCTCGTTTTTAAAGATATTGGCCGGAGAACGAAGGGATTAGTTTTGTATGGCCTTATAAACCACTTGAAACAATTATGATACATGTATTAAGATAAGGTCGAATTTTAGGAAGGATATTGCCAATTTTCTCACATTTTTGAAGAATGAATTAAATATCAATACGAAATTGATGATAATATGGACCGCGCAGCCTCATGAATAAGAAAAAAGTATTTATATACTTGTGATTTTAGCAATAAAATTCCTCCTTTTGTGAATCATGCATACAAGCAACATAAAGTTGGCAACATTGGAGAAAAATGCATAGCCCGCGTTAGTGGGTAATGTAGATCTTTTCGTCAATAATCCAAATCTTCATAACCAAAGAGTTTTATTGTTAATATTTACAGTTTTCTTTAAACGAGTTATCAAATTGATTGTAAAAAGTAATTAAAACTCACAAAATAGCTGTTACTGTTAATTAATACATTTAGAAAGGGAAAAAGCCAAATATGAACTCGAGTCTTACATGATTATGATTATTTTATGCATTCCGCGAATTTTTTATTTGGTCGCTGTAGGTTTCGACCAATCGATAAACAGGGTGGTGTGTAGATTTCCGACTGGCTGTTTCAATAGAGTTATGAATCAGCTAAACGTATCCGTAAGAAATAGAGGGAATCATACACGGAAGATATAAATATGGTATTATGAATAATTAAAAGTTAAACGTCAATTTTATGAATTTCCAGAGGCATTTTGTTTCAGTTACTTATTGGTAAATGTAATTGGTTATTTTTTTAATTTGTTATGTTAATCACATACATACAACATACATGTATTTAGTTATCATAATCGTCATCAGTTTCACATGTCGTAAACGTTTAAAGTAAATATGGCAATGACTTACAAATAGCATGTATCGTTGGGTATCCCCTTCGGAACGTTATCCAGCCCTCGTTCCTCGCAATCAACAGTTTTACACGTTCCCCCATAGCAAGAACAGCGATCGGGACAACCAACAGTCATACCAATAGAACACACCCCATACAGAAGACACGGCCAGAGAATACGATAAATTCCATTCATTATAAAGCTCATGCAATAACTTTTCGTTCCTAAAACGTTTCTAAGCCTTCTAAGTTCCAAAACGTGTCATCACTGAGAATCAAGCGATTATGCACGGTGTTTTTATTGTTTTTTTGAAGATGCAGTTTGATTTTCAAATGCAGTGTTCTTATCACGCACAAGAAGCACAAAAATAAAATACAATTTCGATTAAATTAACATTTGAATGATCTAGTAATTTGAACATACAGGCGTTCTAAATGTGGGATGAGCTTTAACAGCCAATAAAATTGCTTTGAAAATAACAGGAAATTCTCCGTAATATAAATAGAGTTTATTGACATTTCGGGTCTTAATTAGGTTGTGGAATATTTTATTTTGTGTAATATCAGAATTTTATTGTATAACAGGGTCATTTATAGAATATTGTTTCTAAAAATAAATGTTGTAAACTGTCATGTTTTTCTAGTTCAAATATTGATTGTTCATGAGGACTATGATATATTCTGTATAATTGGATCCATTATGTAAATCTATATAATTTTTGGATTTTTTTAATTTCATATAGCCTAAGTGTTTTTTCAAGACTATTTTAAAAAAAAGAAGACAATAAATAGTCCTTCATAAAGATTGCAGAAACGAATTTTCCTTACCCCCTCGTTTACCCCTTAAACAGGAAGGAAAAGGGGTGCATGGTGTAGAAAACATCAGCGGATAGACGTGGTCGCCAGCCAGTCTATAACTACCAGAGGCATGGCATTACGGGGGAATAACATTATATCGAAAAATGGCCAACCTCTGATCGAAACTACATTTGTTTTATTTAGAAGGATTTTGAATATGGTAAAAGGTTATTTACCCAATATCCGAGTGGATAATGTATCGGACTTGTGATCCGAAACATCGGATATTTAGAAACCTCTTTTTATGTAAGTTTTTAAAACCGCGTTTAGTTATTGTTTATTCTTTTTTCCCAGTGCCTTTTTGGTTTTCCTTTGTTGTTTAAAAATCTACAAAACACCAATAGCTGTTAAGAAAATAAAGGTGTTGAATGTAGATACGGATATCGTATTCTGAGTGCTGCCTTTTTTCAATATATATTGGAATGTTGTAGGTATCTCAGGAGTGTATGAATGAAATATGGTGGCCCTACAACAAATCTGAAAAACCAGTTTTTGTGATTGATAATTGTGCGGTGACAATCGGTCTTAAAGATTGTAACATAATACAATATAGATTACATTTTACATTATACGGTTTGTTTACACACTTATAATATTAATTTAATTATACTGTATATCGTGCAAACTACATGTATTTGTTATTCTTGATACTGAGTTCTATAGAAGAAAAGTAATTGGTACGTTGTATCCGGCAGCCAGGAACTCGAACCATTGATACTAGATCACCAGAGAAAATTTACAGAGTACCATGCAGCGCTACTGAAATATAAAATTGTTTCGTGCACCATGTAATGAACTTCAAATTGTACTATACATACCCGACAATACTAGTAACATACAGTGGATTACCCTAGATAGTGCTGCCAAAATAAATACATTATTTCAATTCATGTATTTAGAATTTTTTTTTTTTCTAAAAAAAAAAAAAGATTGTTAATTCATTTTATGTAAATTTTCTGTTTATACATAGTTTTTAATGTTTTTAATTGAATGTTTTGTTTAATGTTCATCTTTGATTTCTTTGATTTATATATAAGTTTATCAAGGTGTAACATACATCCTCACATACATTTTCATTTTTTGTTTTTTGTTGAATAAACATGTGTTGTTACTGTAAACGTCATGAGCACTGCGCCAAAGGAACAAACAATTATAATACATTTTAAAACCATTTTAGTTGCCACTTAAAACATTTATTTTTTTTATCCCAGATTGTTACTGCAAAGGAAAGCCGTACGTTGATAACAAAGAATTATGTGTATTTTAACTGCATGCCGTTGCACTGCAGTCATGTATGTAAAGCTTTTTATTTCATTGAATACTATGTCTCATTTTGTAAAGAAGGGGGAGTTGGTGAAATATATTAGTTTTGTATTATTATTTTATGTATTAAAATTAAAAAAGCTAGCTCCAGTCGGTCCCTTGACTAAGTGTCATTATAAATGGTTTTTATAAACATCACTGTCAAACATGAAATAATCATAGATCAGAAGTTTTCAATTCATTTCCATGGACAATGAGGAAGAATTGTGTGCTATTTTAGTCTTTTGTGAGACACAGTGACTGATGCAGATCAAGATCAAATGCGTTTATTGAATAATGTTCTCTCATAATAAAACAGGTTTGAAAGATAAACACTTATCTTGATTAAACGCATAATTTAAAACAAATAACGATTTTACACTCTCTATGCAATGGTCAATCATTTGGTTTAAATGAATTTATAGGAAACTGCATCTTAAGCGAGTGCATACCTTGGCATTTGCATAATAATACGGCACAGTGTTCTTCATATAACACACGAATACTAAGAATACAGCCAAGTCATTCCCCAACGTGTCTTTACACGCATAAGCTTGGGAATTGGAGATGGGTTTAGAGTTAAAAGATGAACACTTTTTACAATGTAAAATGTATATTTAAAACATGAGATCAAGCTCTGTACGCCTCATTTTTGCATATTTGCAGAGGCTTAGTTACATCCACAAGACGTATTTGGGCTATACAATGTAAAGGACACAGCTAAAATGTGTAAACATACTAAACATACACTTGAAATACAGCTTGACAATTCAATGGGGGGGGGGGGGAGAATCTAGTTTAAATTCAATTGTATATTGAACTATGACGAATATCCCACATACACACACAATTTGTTTAATTTAAACCATATCGGGGATGACAACAATTTTACCCATGGGTTGATGATAGCGCTTTTGTTGCATCATAATCAACTGTGCAACAAACATATAGGCCTATATCTTTCATTCTTGTTTGAATGTTTGAATTTATCTAAGAACCATGGCTCTAACTTTATTTATATGGGTATTTTAGACAGTGATCAATCCAAGAATTTTTCATATCACATAAGTACAATATTTTAAGAAATATTACACATAGAGTGTCAAAGCAGAAAACAAGCTTGTTATTTAAAACATAAATTGTTAAACATTAAAGCATTGCATTTTTACTTTTGAAAGATGTTGTATAATATCTGCAACATATTTCACATACCGTTGCACTTATAAAACCACATTTTTCAAAAAATAACGATTTGATGCTTTGATATTTTTACAAACCTTTATTTCCAATTATGAATAATCTTACGAGTAATGCACTATTAACGGAAGAGCAATTTGAACAGCCGAACTATGCTGACAAAAACAGTGCACAGCGCTTTAAATTCGAATTACTGAATTCGATTTTTCATTCTGTTAACCGATGGATATAACCTTAGTGATGTAATAAATTAATCAAATGAAAGATTTAAAATAACTGAAGCCTTTTTCTGGCTAGGAAAGTTATGATAGTAGTCACAGTCTTATTCAGAGCTGAGCAAAGCAACGAATCCCTCAAAATGAGAATACTCAGCATTTTAATAGACAGATATCGCGTGACAAACATAAAGCGACAGCTTTACAATCTCGCAATTTAAACAATTAAAAAAAAAGATGATTACAAAGTCACATTGATAATAAAATTCTTTCATATTGTACATAAAAAGAAAAGTCCATAACATATTCATTGACTGTGAATAGTTTTGTATGCTATATGTATTTAAAGCTGCGGGCAGTTTAGCCCCCCTCAGTCATCTCAGTCATGATATATTCCCGTCTTGTGGCATAGCGCGTTTGCCGATTGAAGCGCTTTGTACGAATCAGTCAGCCTACCGCGCAATATGTTGAATGTATATGAAATACAATGGATTCCAACATTGTTCTACGTGCATGTTGCACCATCACATGTCAGAAACTTAACTCTAATGCTGTATTGTTTACAATGTCCCATTCACGTACTGTTCGTGTTATTTTATCTCCCGTATGTAAATTGCAATTTCACTGTGTAACGTCAACACAACAGTCATAGCCGCAAGTTTCGTATTTTACTTCTGATTCCCATGTACTTAAGGGCCTACATATTGCATACCAATTCAACAAAAGACATCACTCTAACTAATAATAATCATAAAAACTCATTTCATGAATTTAAGCAACACTAATAACCCTTCAGGTACAACACTTCTCAATTTTACAAAAAAATATTGACGGCTACTTTATCCTGGTTTTTTATCCGAAACTGTCGCTTGCTACCTGAAATAAACCTTCAAATCCTGGGAATAAATGACCAGAGCTTATGATCTGTGGTAACGCACTTTGAACAAATTACGCACTTTGAAAAAAAAATTAAAGTGCGCTAAATTTTGGACCAAGTTAATCCACTTTGAAAAAAATTTTCCGTTACGGAGGGAGATCAACATTTTTTAGTATTCACACTCTTAACGCACTTTGATAAAATATGTCATCTTAAGATAATTCTAACATCCCGAACCTTTTTCTGTGTACATTGTCGAAATTGTCTAATGAGAAACGACAAAATTCTCATCTAGAAACTGTTTATCAAGTTAGCTGAGAATGCAATGAGTTATTTTTTAAATATATCACACTTATATATGTGTATATATATATATATATATATATATATATGAGAGAGAGAGAGAGAGAGAGAGAGAAATTCACCTTATTGGAGTTCCACATCCGCCACGGCCATGGCTGGAACTCTGGAACCCATTCCCCTAGCAGTGAGCGGTCACCACGCTAACCACTGGGCCATCTAGGCAAGACCAAAACAACCTTGCTTTTGATGACGAAGGGAAACTAGCGCGCTGGTCGCTCACTACACGGTCGTTTGAAAAACAGGTGGACAGCAAATAAACGACAAATTGAGAGGATCGAATTGACACACATTGCATAGTATACATATAATAATCACAAACATTGCAATAACTCTCAAATTGACCTATACCTGCTTTATGAAACTGTTTATATCGATTTTTTTTCCCCCAAATTATCACGTCGTTAAAGTATCGCGCTTGTGAACCGTAGATCTTGAGTTCTTATCCGCTGGGTCGTTTGTTCTTATCTACTGAATTAGATTTGAGACACTCATACTTTGTTTCATCAAATTGCTTATGTTTTGCCTATTTGACTTATATAATACTTCATTATGTATCCATTATGTTTCTCTTTACTAACCGCTATCCTGTTATCTGCTGCTCGTTTTCCTCTGAGTTGAGAAACTATTTGAAGTTATTTAGGCACCTTAATACAGTCACACCTGCTGATACGGCTACCTTTAATCAGCGGCCACTTCCCATGAACTGCCATTTTCAATCCCGCCCGTTTAGTGTTTCACTATAAATTAACTCATTTAAGGTCAGACGACACGTTCCTCAAAAATCTTTTTTGTATCTCCTCGTAATAAATACATTTTGTAGTTCCAATAAAAAATGTTAATTTTATAATTACTTATAATACTAATTAAAATGATCAAAATTTATTTGGATTTGGTTATATGTCTAGATGGTCGAATAGTTAGAACCGTGGCCAACATGTATATTACTGCCAAAAGCGTAAAGGTTCCAGAGGTCGTGAGTTCAAAGCCCCGCCCAGGCGGAGATATTGTTCTTATATAGTGAATTAATTTCGCTGTGTAATTTTAAGAAGATTATAGAGGACATTGCGTACTCTAGTATTTTGCAGAAATGCCTGGTAAGGTACAGTGGTAACAACGTTATTGTTGACAAGCCAATCGTGTTAAAAAGTTCGTGTAACGTGGGTGATCGTTCGTGTAACGTGCGGGATCGTGCATGTATCAGGAAAAAAAGTTTGCGTTTTTTACCGTGCGTGTTCGTGCGTGATCGTGCGGTTTTTTCGTTTTGTAACTTTTTTTTACGGAATGTCAGGATTTATTCTTAAAACAACAAGTAGTTTTTGTAAAACAATGTGAATTTGAAACTTGTTTTTTAAAAGAACATTGACAGTTGTTAACATTCATTCTCTCTTTCATGGTTAAATGCATTTATCAAGTATTTCCACAGCTCATTCAATCCTTTGTTCGGTCGAGTTAGTTTTGCATAATGTAATTATAGTCAGCCTATATCAAGCATCCATTGTGTCTTGACACATAATTTTAATCATATTAGCAAGAGCGACACGTTGAATGAAAGCGGTCAAGCTTACCCACTTCCCGTTTTAAACTAAACGATTATCCCCAACGTTTTTCTTTCAAATGAGAATACGATACGCATTTCTATCTGGTTCATTGTGTAAATATTTGCTGAAATAATATTTTAATAGACGCTCTAAAATTTAGAATAAATAGAAATAACTCAATTATGTACTGTAAATAATGAAAATATTCAATGTGTAAAATCGAAATTCTATGGAACAAGGTAACAAATTTACCTCTATCCCGCATAATCAAATCGTACGTAAGGGACCTGGATTACATAAACACTCAACTCGTATGTAAATAATTTCATATAGTTAATGCATTGTCTTCAATTCATTTACACTGAAGTTATTATTCGTTATGGAGACAAAAAAATAATTTGTGCATGCATCATATATTTTTATTTGTATGGATGTGCAAAATGTTTTCTCGTAAAATATAAAACAGTGCATTGCTACTGTACATGCTGCTTTTCAATTAAACACAAACATAAAGTAATACAAATTAAAGCAATACGTCTTCTTAATTTTAATCTTAAAAATTAATTTTGATTTTGCGTGTTTAATGGTGTAGAATCGTTCGGTTGCGTGTTTTATCGTTTTTGTTCGTGTATCGTGAAAATTCAGTAAGTTAGTGATCGTCCGTGTATCGTGCGTGTTCGTTCGTGTATCGTGCGTGATCGTTCGTGTATCAGAATCGTGCGTGTCGTTTGTCAACAATACCGTTGCTACCACTGTACCCTAATTTTTTGCAAGAAAGCTTGTCAAAGTAGTAGTAAACCATTAACAAATTCCTGGAAAAAGTTATCTAAAATTGAGGAACGTGTCGTCTGACCTTAAGCGACCGCCTATCTAACGCGGCCAGTGGCCATTGTTTTTAGTTGTTTATAGTCTTGTGCTCAACATGTATACAAGCGCTATTGCCAGTATTATTGATTTCTGAGTAAAATTCAAGTATTCTGAATAAATATATGTGAATAGAAAGCAGAAAGAAATCTTCCCAGTTAGAAAATAAGACCATGGCTGTAGAGCTTGGTAAACAATGCATGTCCTCAATAAAAATATTGGAGATTGTGTCATGATTTTGTCTGACAATAATTTGTTAATATAACATATGAGTTAATATCTCCACAACACAAAATAAAATGAAAAAAAAAATATAGTAGGAAAATAATTAAAACTTTAATAAAACATAGATAAAGAAGAAGCCTTTTTTTTTTTAGAAATATGTTTAAATAAATGATTTTATGTGACTTACAACTTCTTAATTTGTTGAATATGTCGAAATTATGTTTGAAATGAACAAACTCAGAGATTTTAGAGATTTTTCTTCAGTGATATGAAACTTGGAATAAGAGTCCACCTGTCTTAGGTGGCAGTTTACATCCTACCACAAATGATCATTTAAGACAGCTGCGACGTATTAAGAAGAGACCAAATTTTAAGAAAGTAATAACATTTCCTCGCAATTTGGTGTAGATTTTTCACCTATGCCCGCTTCCTAAAATATCCAGCCAAGCTTTGGGTTTTTTAATTTGAATTTCAAAAAATAGGTCAAGAAAGCAATTAAGAGAGAATTCGGGCACAGTATATACACAAAAATTAACAAACAAATTTGTTCAACATATTAAGCATTGTATTCTATCAATGTATAAAGTGTTAATTCTGGCGCTTGCGCGGTATATCATTCAGTATTATTAATGATAAAGAAGTAAACATCAATTTTATAAACTTACGGAGGCATTATGTTTCAGTAACTTATTGGTAATTGGTTAATTTTATATTTGTTGCGTAAATCACTTTATTTGTACATGAATCATTATCGTTCTTCAGTTCTTCATGTACTATACGTATACAGTAAATACGGCAATGACTTACAGAGTGCAGGTATCATTGGGTATCCCCGTTGGAACGTTTTCCAAGCCTAGACTGCTGCAAGACACATATTCACACGTTCCCCTACTGCAATAACAGCGAGCGGGACAACCATCAGTCATACCAATAGAACACACCACAATCAAAAGAAACGACCAAAGGATGCTATACGTTCCATTAACTTTAAGGCTTATCAAATAGCTCTTCATTTCTAAATCGTTATACCTGAGCATTTCAAGTTCAAAAACGTGTTATCACTGATTTCCTTTCAAAAAGTGATTATGTGCAGTTTTTTAAGCAAAAACGTAGTTTGATTTTCTAATATACTAGTGCTAATATAACGACAAGAAGTAAACAAATGAAATACAGTCTCGATATAATACCATTAAAATGATTGGGTATTTGAATATACAAACGTTTTGAATGTGAGATCAGTTGAGGAGCCAATAGGATTGCTTTAGAATTGCAGGAAAGTGTCAGTAATATAGATACTCAATTGGCATTACAGGTTTTAATTCAGTTCAGAAACCACAGGTTTTAATTCAGTTCAGAAACCACAGCTAAAATTTACAAACTGTGGCCGTTTGATAATCAATTTTTGTTTAAAATGATGCAAGCCTATTTAATTTCTATATTCTTCTCGTTTTCTTTTCTTGTGAATATTTCCAGTTACGTAAATGACCAAGTGTATTGGAGAAATAAAATTTCAATTTAGAATAATGTTAGGCATCACTTATTCAAGAAACCTTTTTTTACACGAAGAATCAACCCTGAATTGTTATGATCTTTGCATTATATTTTCTATGATCAGAATAACACTATAGAAAATAATCTTTGGACTCCGTTCTAGTACAATTTATAACCATAGAGAAAAACACCGACTGTATTTGGCAAATGCTTTAATTTCCGTCATGCATCAACGGATGGCAGTGCATTGAATAAATTTTCAAGAACATGAAATGATGATACTAGCTGGTTAATGTTTTCATGAATTCATGTAGTACTAACATTACAGTTCAGACACAAGTTGTAAGATAAAACATATTTTAACAATATCATCAATGTAAGCGTATGAGGTTATTTCCTAAAAAAACTTTAAACGCAACCATGTCTCTATCAGTTGCATTAGATACGACTCGTATTTTCTGCAAAAAATGTATTACAAGTAAGAAAAAAAAATGCTGATCATAGACTTAAAGATTAATTCTATGGCAGAACCAACTTTCGGCTCCCACACAAGAAGTTGAAAATAATGCATGCGCAAACTCAAAGGTATTGGGATGATGCATTCTCCAGGGAAAAACACAAAATAGAGCAATTAACTTAATATAAGCTGGTTGTAAATACATTGTTTTAGACTTGGATATATACCATTTGCAACAACTTTGGACATAATGTAATAGCATTTATTAAACTGGGTTCGAAAAGGGTTTATTAAGCTTAGAATTCTCATGACACAAGCTGGACATTTTAAGATAGTATTTTCTACGCACTTTACCTAAAGCAATATGTATCTTTCAACTCATCATGCTGGTGACAGGAAACTTGTTTATCGGTGAATTTATGTGAACTAAATAGATATATTAAAATAATACGTTTAGTGAGTGGTGTCCATTGCACTAACTAGATGTTAGAAATTGCAGAAATAAGCTATTTCAAAAAAGGACAACGACATACGCTACTACAGGTACACTTTCTCTTGATTTTCGTCATATAATTTCTGCAGAATTGACTGCAGAAAAATGCCAAAACTAGCATATGTCTCAAATCAAATTTCAATGAATATTGTGTCCCTTCGAAGTATATATGTAAATGCCTAACACACGTACAACTTTTTTATACGTAAGCAACAACTAGCGTAGTACAGAAAAAGTTCAAATAATAACCTAAAACAATTTCATTTCGATTTTTTTTCAAACATTTAGATCATGCATGCAGTACGTTTTACTTGTACATGTATGTTTGGTTTATTTTTGTTAGGAGGGTTGTGGAACATTTATATATTTTTTCATTACAATACGTAATACAATTTACAAAGTTAACCCCTGTCTGTCCCTGTGGTTTATATGAATACCATATAAATTGTCACCCATAAAAAGTCAGACCGGATATTTCCAATTAATTTCAATGGACAATGAGGATTTTGTGGGACACGGAGACTGGTACTGACCAAATCAGATATGTCTATTGATTAATATTTCCTCATAATAAAAAGATTAAAGAGATAAAACAGCTATCTTGATTAAACGCATAGTTTATCCTTGAATAACATCGAAATACGAATGGTAAACTCTCAATTGAAGTATTTCAACACTCCATTCATTTCACTGTTTAATAGAACTTGTAATTTTTGCAGCATGACATCCAACAGAATATACGATTTTTTTTTACAGAACTACTATGGTTTGTACATACCTTAGAGACACTCTTCATGTTTGCATAAGTCTTACAACAATAGCAATAACAGAATAGTTTGAAAGTGATATTTGAAATCTTGAGATATCTGTTAAGGTAACAGAACATTAATATTTACTAAAAATAAAACCCTGTTTTTTTTTCAAAATATACAAGTTTGGCCAACACTGCATTTTAAAAAAGGTAAAAAAAATATGACTGACTTACAGAGCAGTAGTTGACGGTAAAACATATAATGCTAGGCTGTTGTAAATTCACATTCAAATTGACGAAAAAGAAATAAATATAATTATTGTAAAGTTCGTTGTTTATTTAAGAAATAGTACGTCACAAAACGGAGGTGATTGATATCTCCTTTGATTTAATTTCTGATTTGTCAATTTTGTTATAAACGTTCTCCCACAGCAAAGGCTATCATGAAACATGAATAGGAATGTAAACCAATGTGTAAACCTTTAATTAATTGTGAACAAATGATATTTAAGTAAGCTTAACATGTTTTGCTATTGAACTATCTATCAATGTAATAGTTATGACAATTTACAAGATGTGGGGTAGTTTTTGTCACTCATTATAATACCATTCAATAAATAGAAAGTCTAAAGCATATAGGTTAATATTTGACATATAAAAGATATCTTTTCTCGAATTGAGTTGTATTCAGAAGAATTTAATGACGTATAGGTAGATGTCTCCTTTTTAGCTCTATAACGTGCTAATCAAAGGAACCTAACGTTATAATTTTTTGTCAAAATAAAAAAAAAGGTGGTGTCAATGTTAGTTTTATTTTTGTAATGTTGTTATTGAGCGTTTCTATTATTTATGATATCAGAATGATCTGGTTCAATTCAAATAACTATCAAAAATAAAATATATTCAATCGAATATAACATGTATATGGGATTTTTTTTTTTATATATCTATAATAATATCTATTTTTTTTTGTCAATCTTTAAGCGGTATATTGTGTGCCTGGTAAGACATTTCTCTATTTTTGAATACGCATTTAATACATTTTATAACATTATCCAAAAAAGTTGAAATACTATGAGTTTAATAACAAAGCATCATTTGCAAAGCGAACTCCAGCTGATCCCTTTCAGTGTCATGGTTAATTTTTAATTTTAACAACGTAAAATAGTCATATAATTTAGTTTCAAACTGGGTGTTTTAAATTTATTTCTAGAGTTAAGGCGGAAGAATCTTGACTCCTTTCATTTGGAGATTTGGAGACTAGTAACCTATTCATATGTGTAAAATAAATAATATTTCCTCATTTTGTAAGTGACTTGAGAGATTAAGACCGGTGATGATTAGATGCGTTATATTAGCTCTATTAACATCTTAATTTCAGTGAAAAAACTCACATTGAACCATTCACTCATAATTAAGTAATAGAACGAAGGTATCAAAATTATCTCTAGGGACAAAGTGGAAGAGTCATAGTGCCTTTCATCTTTTGAAGGATTAAGAGACTAGTACTGACCAATTCAGATGTGCTAATTAAAAGAATATTTCCTCATTATATAAGTGGTTTGAGATATAAAGGTCCTTGGTGATTGGACGCGCTATCTATGCTCAATAAGCATCTAACTATAAGTTAAACAAAAACTCCCATTAAAACATTCAATCATGATTTAGGCACAAAACGGATGTTTCAAATTAATTTCAAGGGCCAATGTGGTGGAGAAGCAGCTCTTGTAGAATTTGGAGACTTGTAGACGAATTGAGTTGAATTGCTGTAAGAGATAGACTCATGCTTATAAGACACTTTATTTATATTAAAATCTACCTATAAATGGAAAACTTTTGAATTAAGAAGTCCCACTTATTGTACATGTATTGTGGGACAAATGATATGGAATGAAACTTATAACTATTGCTGCTCGACATCAAACAATAATAAGTGACCAGATTTTTTAAAATTTTCTTTGTACATAATTTACAATGCACACATATATTTACACGCATTATACAAATTGCGTATTTTTACACTAATTTTTAGATCAGACTTGTTTAAAATTATATCGCAGTTCTCCCTTGGTTATTGTTGTTGTTACCATTCGAAAACATCAATCGCCATCATAGAACATGTAATAAAAAACAATCAGGTTTGTAAGCTTCTGAATGATGGTAAACAAATTATAACTGAGTTTTGTTATGTTTTGTTTAAGAATCTATGTTTCTATTTTGAGTATTGATCATATAATAAACAATTTACTTTCAGGAATAATAAAACCAAAATATCTTAAGGAATTAAAGCATATACATGAATGCTTATATTTGGAGAGGTAAAATTTATATTTCATTTTACTGTATCGTAATCAGAAAATCTTATATATTTTTAATGCTCGCATAGTCTGTAATAAAAATTTAGAAAGAAGTTGAAAATTGTGATTAAATTATCACAAAGTCACCGTTTTTTAGTTTATCAAACAAATTCAATGAAAGGCATTTTGCTATGAAGTTTGATATCTAGAATATTTATTTATTTAATAACATGTGCAACAAAAATGTAATCGCAATCAAATAAATAACTTAACTAAGAAATAAACATAGCCAGATCGTTAAAACTGATTTCTTTGCAATAAAACGTATACGATAAAATGAAGGTTAATAATAAATCAAAAGAAAAAAATATAAGATGATACTAAAGTAATAAACAGCAATGTTAAAAAGTTCACCGGTATATGAACTTTGTTTGCCATGTAATCAATCTGACTACAATCAGATCTTCGATCCTCTTTGTCACGTTATTAAATCATGTGAAGCTCAGAAGGCTTCTTAGAATAGTTAATCAAGTACAATGTACCAACTAAACTCATATCCCGGTGAACATATCAACATTGATCTGTGTTACTCATGCGTTTACGATAATACAAATTACGTTTAAGCAAAGACAAATTTAAGGTAACTCCGTACATATAAAATCATGGGTTCAAAGTTAAAAACCTAACTTTTTTTTAACTTATTGGACTTGAACTTCATCAAAAATTAAATAAAATATATATGTATCCATACTATTTAAGATGTAAGGTAATAAAAACCAAAGGCTGATATTATCATCTGAAAATCACACTTTTTTGGTTTAAAAATTATATATAGGTGGTTGGATACTTGTTTGTCTATTTAAATTTTATTGCTTACTATGCCAGAAAACTAAAATTAATTTAAAAAAAAAGAAAAAATTGTTTACATTAGAAAAATTATAGCATTTAGATATATTACTTAGAGAAAAGTAGAAAAGAGTTATTTCCCTTTGTCATTATTGAATTATGTCGAATATAAGGATGAAAACCGCTTATTAAATATCTCCAAGTAAACAATAATTTGAGTTTTTGATGTGCACCTATGATAACATAGAAATTACAAATCTACTTGCAAGAATTTCAATGAATTCATGGTTTATGTAAAATGTATGACGTCACAGGAGGGTGGATTTACTTTAAAAAAAAATAAACTGATATAAGTGTGTTTATAGTACAAATAATGCAACCGTAACAATAAGCGCGTGTGCCGTGTGGTATCAGTGTGACGTCTGAAAAATTGAACGTTTTAGCTTATTTACATATTTACAATTTACAAAATTCATAACCTGAAGTCAAAAGTTGTTTTCAAAACACAAAATAACAATTTTATTATCAAAACTTAATGTTGACATTAATGTTTTGTTTATTTGAGGAAGATATGCTATGATAAAGGTAGAAAAAAAAAATGAAACAGAGGAAATTCGGACTAATTTTTTCATTTTTTTTTTCTTATTTCTCTTTAAAACTTTCTGTAGCAATGTAATTGCAAAAGTGGGTAAAAAATATGGGTAGAATTTTGAAAATTGATAGAGGAAATTCGGAATAAATTAAATTTAAAATATAGTCTTAAAATTATTCTTTAAAATATGAAACTAGTAATTTAAAAGCTTTTCGTATTTAATCATTTTCCAACCAACAAATTGTTTTAACAATTAACAAACAATTTTTACAATTTTTTCAATAAACATTCAATAAGCATTTAAAGGCCACTAGCATAAAAAGTGGGTCATTGACCTAGTTACATGAAAATGAAAAACAGCACCGCAGTAGTAGGGCTACAGTGTATAATAAGTAGTTTTTCGTTCCTATGAGTGGATTTTTTTTCGCCCCTGAGTAAACGTAATCCTTAATCTAAACAATGAAAGGTATATTTTTTGATAATGAAAAAAATAAGAACTCACATTTATTATTATATTACTTTGATCTTTAATCTATTTTTTCTTTATATATATTTTATGTACATAAATTTGTTAAAAAGGGTACATGTACATGTGCTATATTCATTTAACAGTGCACATTGATCACTTGATCAAAATAAAACGAACCAGAAAGTGTTGAAGCGGTAACAATCAATTCATCAATAAACAGATAATTTCAGCATCGTATATGTAGTATTATTCATTATGTGTTCGAACTTTTCATCCTTAAAAACATTTGCCTTTTGATGCATTTACAGTTAGTTTTTTTTTGTTTAAAAGTGAGGTTTGTGGTTACAGGGAGATAACTCAAAATATCACTTTGACTTATCACCATCTAAATTTTTCTTTTAAATTTGACGTCAATATTTTTGCGAGGTCAAATATATGTAACTTAATTGACTTAAGTTATTTATTTCGCAGGATTTTGTAGTTTACTGTGAAAAAGTAACAGACCACAATATTTTAACAGTTTCAACAAAACCGAAGTCCGCAAAATAGAGTTTTAAATGAGATTTAAGATTAACAGGATTGCACATATATGAGTTTCATTTTGTTGATGGACTTGGTATGAACTTTTGGGGAATATACAACCTCAAACCTGCCACATAATTATATAATGCTCATATTTTTCCGAAATTGATTACATTTAATCAAAATAACATTTTGAAATAACCAACTTTTACAGTCATGAAACGGACTGGAAAAATCGATTGAAAGACCTTCGCAATAGTGAATAAACTAATTTATTCATAATCAATTTCCGTATGAATGGGCTATAGCTTATGTAAAGCTTATTTAGTTTGCTTGACGTACGACCATCACCTCCATATTTCGATACAAAATAAATAAATAAATGATATATGTTGCGCTTTGCCACCAGCGTGACTTTAATTGTTACATAACATTGTCTCACATTACGTAAACTTGTATAAAATAATAGCGTAATACTACTATTGAAATTTAATTGAATTATGTCACAATTATACATTTGAGATCAGTAGGATGTAATTATAATAAATTTCCAAATAATAATAAGGATTTATTTACAAATATGAATTTTATAAAATGGCTGTAAAGAGAAACTTATATTTAAAATTGGTTAAGTAATATCGTCAAACAAATTCCTTGTGGTCTGAAGACGCGCTAATATACCAACAAAATGTATATACATGTATACAACACAAGGAAAAAAGGAAAAATAAAACAAAATAATATAAAATAATATACTATTGAAATAAAATAAAACGGTCCGAAGAAACAGAATCGGTCAGCACACGTATTACCCGGGCGCATCCTGAAACGAAATGAATCAGGGCGTCTTTCTAATTAAAGAGAGTCGCTAGAATTCCCGCTAGAATACACATTGAAAAGTGCGATAACTCGTAAGCCGCAAAATTATAAAATCAATTTATATAAAACATTAAGGGTAAACTTAAAATTTCTTTATCCATAATTGATTTCCGTATGAAGAGGCTATAACATATATGTATTTTGCTTCACGTACGACTATCACCTTCATCTTTAGATACATAATAAATAAACAAAACAAGGCATGGTATATGTTGCTCTTTGCCACAAGCGTGACTTTAAGAGAGTTTGCGACCATATTGTACATTTGAGGATAAGAATGTAAATCTTTCTTGAAATGGCTTTTTCTGTCCGATACTGGCCAAAATGTTGCCAAAAGATAAAAATGCAATATGTACATGTACGAAGTCCAACATGTCATTTTGTTTGAAAAGTATGCATACAAGAACAAAACAATGCCTTTTTAACCACTCAACACAGCTGTCGGACTGCGCAGGTACAAACGTATTTCGAAGATTTAAAAATCTGAAAATATATGATAGGGGTTCATTGGTGTTCTCTCTACAACTATTTGTTGAGAAAAACGTCTAAGCTTGCTTAAGAAAGTTGTAGCTTTATCTCAAAATGAGGTACCCTATTCTTGATATGGGCCTTAAAAACCACGCGATATATTTGTATGTGTCTATCGATGTAATTGCAGATATATTTTAATTAAAATATGATTAAAAATTTTCAATTTAAGACAATCCCTTTTTGAACCCTTATCCCACTTCTAAATAGAATATATGTTATTTGATACTGATAGAACTAAAACATCCCCATAAAATAAAAATGGGACAGATATAGAGATGTATATCAAATTCCAAACGGGTTGTTTTGAATTGACATTTATATTGTTCTATGAAAATATAACGTCAATGTGTATCCAGAGACACATGAGTTCTACGTACATGTATAGACTGTATTGTTTTTTTTTTGTTTTTTTTTTTTTGTTCTAAAAAAGATCCCCTGCCGACTTATAAAAATAGAGTAGCCTCTTTTGCGGCAAAGTTACAACTTTAATGAGCAAAATCCAAAATATTTTTCAACAAATGGTTGTAGAGAGTACACCAATTTTTAGATCTTCAAAAAAAAAGTATGTACCTGCGCAGTTCAACAGCTGTTCTGAGTGATTAAAAAGGCATTGTCATGTCCTTGTATGCAAACTTTTATGACTTCATATTTATAACTTTTAAATCTGTTGGCATTATTTTTGGCCATTTTTGGGCAGAAGTTAACAGTGCAAGTAATGTTTACTTTCCCATCCTCAAATGTACAAGATACCCACACATCCCCCTTAATTGTTACATTACATTGTAACACATTATATAAAATAATTTTACGTATTACTATTATTGAAATTTAATTGAGTTATGTCACAAGTATGCATTTGATATTAATATGATGTAATTAGGATACATTTTCAAATAGTTATTATTAATGATATACAAATGTGAATTTTAATAATTGGCTGTACTGAGAAACTAGTCAAAAATTGATTACGTAATATTGTCAAACAAATTCCTTGTGGTCTTTCCTTTAACGTAATAATCAAGTTTAGGCCCGAAAGAAAAAAAAGAAGAAAAGAAATACTGGTGGAAAAGAGCAAACTCATATCTAATGGGATAACATATATGCGTGAATGTATGCTAATGAAGTTGACGCAGTCAAAGTGGAATCCAGGGGTTTGTTCACAGTCGGGGTCAATTTGAATATGGCGGAATACTGGGAATCTTGACTGGTTGTTTTTCAGCCCAAGATGCTAGTTGTTGGAATTGATGTACCTTGGAACGAGAAATCAAATGTTATAGTAAATTTTCTTTTGATGTCAAATGCTTTGTATTAAAATAAATATAAAACTCGAGACAACTAGCAACGAGCTGGCGAACAAGAGCAAATCAAGAAAAAATCCTTAAAGGGTACCTGCAGCCCAGCCGATGTGAAACATATGTTAAAGAGTTTATTTACCAAAATTTAATGCAAAAAACCGCATCGAAATCGGTGCAAAAATAACGGAGTTACGCCTCTTCAAAGTGGCTATTTTTACTTGCTTTGGGAAATCTAATCAAGAGAAAACAGAATTAGGCGATAACGAGGCTTCAGCGGAAGTGACGTCACGGGGTCAACAGGAGGGAAATTTCCTTACAAAGCTATACAAATTAAATTCGATTTTTCAGGCAAAATGATTGATATAGGTCTGATGTTTTGACGTATCTTGTTAATTTAAGTATTGTAGATCTAGAAATTTGTATCCGTTATTATTTTATTACAATCAGATTTCTTTTTAAAGGATGTTAAAATTTGTTATTCTCGTCGCCTTTTTACCGATGAATACGATATCTTAAAACGCTTACATGGGCAAATTTATGTTCATTATTCATTTTATTGATCACATAATATCCTTTCACACACGAGTGATCCGAGATAATGACACAGGTAAACAGGTAAACTAACGAAGCCACTGCTCCAGACACACGTGTATCTGGGGTATGTATACACAAGGTAAACGAGTCTGGTGAACAAAGAGAGGGTTTCACACCTCTAGACTGGTAAATTGATTTGTGTATAATTAGCTTCTCAATTGTTAAAGATAAGAACAGAAAAATAAATTAGACTGTGTAAAATCAAGCATTCGTCAGCTAGAACATGTGTATAGTCCGTCAATCAGTGAATAAAGAATCATGCATGATACTATTAAATAGTAAAACTAATGTTCGAAGAAAATGCCTTATTGTTACTTATCTTATCACTTAAATAATGACAAAAATTTACAATTCTGCAATTGAAGCCTTTTTTATGTGATCAAGTAATTATTTTGGATTTATAATTTCTTATTTAATAAAGTGCAACTTTCTTTCGAGCGCTATGGTCAGCAATTAAACGCTTTATAACTCCGTATAGCTTAAATTGTAATACTGACAACGAATCATTATGAAATCTAAATAAACTGGAACATTTTGACAAAGGATGTAAATAAATGTAAAATTAAATTCCATTATCGTATTTTTAAAAGAATACGAGACAGACATAATCATGCATGCAGCCATCTTGGACTTTCGCCTTGATCCGTTTATAATCCCGTGTTTGTTTGTTAAAGAATGCATACAATTTTGATTGTTATTGGTCCGATATCAATATTATTGAATAATCGGGCGACATCATTTGTAATGTTATGCCTTATACGAGGAATAGACCCCGAGTTACCTTTTACGAAATATCATTCTGTATTATCAATATTATTAATCAGTTAATAATGTCACTGAGAAATCATTCGAAAGAATGACAATATTAACAAAATATGTTTCTTATAACAATAATGCTTTGATTAATTGTCATTTTGCTACATATGGTGTGCATTTATATGTAAAATGTGTTACACATTTGACGAAATTCATGAATCAAACAATTGTCCGAATTCGGCATTTTTGTTCGATAAACTACGGGTTAAACTCAAACGACAGTATGATTAGTCATCCAGGGTTGATAAGGAAATAAAATAACAGAAAAAATTGTTCATATATCGATAAAACAATGCAAGAAAACGAACGGTTTTCATACGATAGTCCTGTTTCTTATACAGCGGCGTTGACCCCGTGACGTCACAGTTCATCTCGCGCCAAATCGGCTTGATTCAAAACTCGTTCAGGTGTGAAATCGGGTTTTCCCCAAATATCTCGAAAACTACTTATGCGATCGCTGTAAAATTTTCAGGATGATGTTTTTACACATAGATCTCCATTATATAAAAAATTGACCGGCACTGCAGGTACCCTTTAAACGTTTGTTTATAACATACACTAATGCCTGATTATCATTGTTAACTAAAATACATTTTTTACTCAGCAGTTTTTCCAATACTAATATTGCAACAACTATTGGATAAAGTTTTAAGACTGCAATATTGTTCTTTGGCAATTAGTATCCCAGTTTCAATAAAACCGCTGATCAATTTCAATTTCAGCTCCTGCGAACTTGACCACTTATCTGGGAGGAAAAAAGAGGATACATAAAAACATTTTCCCTCATTGAGCCTTCAGGCTTTACTCTGGTTTAAATGGAATATCTTGTGACACTAGTCCACGTGTATCTTGTTCAAAGAAATCAAAATAAAAGCTATTTATATCACTATTGAATACTGTTCACCCAGCGTATATATGGCCTTACCTGGTCACACTTCGAGTCTTTCGTGTAAAAGGCAAAGTGTACGTGGGTCATTCACGCAGTGTATGACATAATTCTTTACTGCGCTGCAGTACCGTTTCTTATACTGAGAGTTGGAGAAAATTCGGATGTTCGTGAAAACTCCCTTTCATTCATGGTAGAATGCGAAATTTATCTCACTCCAGCTCTGAAAATGAAAATGTCGATAAGAACATTGTTCAGTTATATGCGTCGGATTCGGAGGTTGAAACTAACATACAAAATGAAAATGCCGACCAACCAAACACAAGAAGCGTGGCTTCTACTTCAACAACCGGGAAGGGTAAAGGAATACGTTCAAACAAAAGAGGAAAGGCCCCAGCAATAAAGGTTAACAATAAAAGAAAAAACGAAGAAAAAAATGAATTAAAAAAAAACCAAGACATTAATCCTTCCCAATTATTTTCGTTACTGAATGAATTTCTTAAGAGAACAGACACCCCTGCGAATGTTATTGTCATTTAAATTTTAGACCACGTGGTTTTATTTGACCCTTTGAGTTCTGCAGTATAAATCGTGCCTCGTGTTTATAGTCTATTTTATAGAATCTTGGTACTTGTTGTCAAATATAAATTCTAGACGTATATTGATTTTAAACTTTTTCTTCATTAATTGGTGAATAAAATATGTTATAGAAATAAATGTGACAATACAAAAAAAATTGTGTTTTTTTCTGCTGTTGTAACAATTAACATGCGTAGTAGAGATCCCCCTTAGGAATTTATTTTCGATCTGCGCCTGACCTAGTAATAACATCAAAAGTGAAAGAGACTATACTATTTTATGCAGAATGTTCCTTGAAAATGGCTTGATATACTAAGTTTTTATGCAAAACATCCTCGCATTATTTTAAAAAAAAACATGGTATTGCACACCACAAGCTTCAAACATGGCTATGATTTTATTTATCAACCCAATGATTATATTTTCAACCACTCTACACGTGGTTGAACACGAACGATAACTCTGTTCTGAATATCATCGTTTAATTTCAATAACCGCTAGATGGTGAAATAAGACACATCTTAAAAGATGTTGATGTTTTAACATAAATCGAAGTAGGATATGATGTGAAAATTGACCAGTACTTACGTGTTTTGAGAATATTATTCGAACACTTATACTTCCGCTCGAAATTTCACAGGAACTGAACGAATCTCGGTGAAGTCTCGTGAACTTTCATTCGAGCACCTCTGGATTTATTACATTCTTAGCAACGATAAAAAAAACATTCCGAACACATTCGCAGGGATGACAGAACACGTCGATAATAACAACAATCCATGCACTTCCTGGACTACCGGCGAGAACCCAGAACAGGTGATAGAATGTTTTCCGGAATCGGATTTCGATCATGTTCAAAATGAGGAAACATATATGTTCTCTTTTGATAATGACCCAGAGGTGGTCTTTGATGATGATAATTCTGGAATTTCAATGCCAAAGATATTTGAGGATGAAACAAAATTTTCAGAGTCGATTTCGGAATATATGCCTAAGTTTATTAAAATGGGTTGTGCCCAAAAGGCTAATGTTTCAAAATATTTAGATGAAGTCAAAATTCCAGAAAACTATAAAAATCTTGTGCCACCATTTATACATTCTGAAATCTGGAATAATCTTTTTCCTAATGTTCAACAAAGAGACAAAACATTGCAAGATGCGCAAAGAATTCTTGGTCTATCTATAGTTTCCATGATTTCACTTGCTGAAATGTTCAAGACAAATAAATTTGAAATGAAAAAGCCAAAAAATGTGTTTCGGATGCAATTACTCTGGCGTGCAATGCGATGTACGAGTCGAGTGTAAGACGCCACTTTATTCTCAGACCATTTGTACATAATTGTGTGATGTAACAACTCCAATTGAAGAGAAAACGCTTTTCCCCTCTGACATTACAAAACGTATGAAAGAAATGTCTGATGCGTCAGGGATAAATAAGTAATTAACGCCTGGTTTTCCTCGCAATATCCAATCAAAAAACTTCAGGGAGAAAATGAACTTCCGAGGAAGGACAAGTCAGTTCGATCCATACTCTCGAAGAGGCGACAGTTCAAGCCGGTCAAGAGGCTCGGGTTACAACCGAGGACAAGGCAGAGTAGGGTACAGCAGATACCAGCAGAATTATTAGATGTGAGTAACTTAAATTTTATTGCTGGGGATTTAGCAAACAATATATAGAATGGGAGAGGATAACTTCAGATTCATGGATCCTTAATACAATTTTAGGTTACAAAATTGAGTTTGATGAAATTCCTTTTCAAAACAAAATTCCTGTTCCTATTAAATTTAATGAAAAACAAACGGATATAATAGATCAACAGGTTATAGATCTCCTGCATAAAAATGCAATCAGTGTAAGCAACGTTGAAGCAAATCAATTTATTTCTAATATTTTTATAGTGGAAAACAAAAATGGCAAATTAAGACCGGTGATAAATTTGATGAAATTGAATGAATTTATTACTTATCACGATTTTAAGATGGAAATTTTAGACGTGGTTTTATCTTCTATAAAAAGAAACTTATTTTTTGTCAGTATTGATTTGAAGGATGCTTATTTGTCAATACCCATTTATAAAAATGACAGAAAGTATTTGAATTTTTTTGGAAAGGAGTCCTTTATCAATACAATGCACTAATTTTTGTTTGGCATCAGCTCCGAGAGTTTTTACGAAATTAATAAAAACCATTTTTGCTTTTCTACGACAGCAGGGAATATCTTCATTTTATTATATTGATGACTCATTAATTCAGGCTAATAATTTTGCTAAATGTGATGCAACATTTTTAGTTAATTTGTTAGAAAACTTGGGATTTGTTGTAAACAGAGACAAATCGGTTTTAATACCATCTCAAGAAATACATCATTTGGGTCATATTATAGACTCTATCAAATTCAAGGTATATCTACCAGATGAAAAAGTTTAAAAAATGATTTCTTATTGTAACTTACTTTCAACCAAAAAAGTTTGTTTTATTAGGGAGGTTGCAAGATTAATAGGATTATTTACTTCCTCCCTTCATGCCATAAATCTAGGAGCTTTATTTTTTAGATAATTAGACAGAGATAAAGTTCAAGTTTTAGCTAAAGAAAATAACAATTATGATGCACAAATGTTGTTAAGTGATATGTTTATTACGAAATAGTTTCGTGGAAAGAACATATAACACTTAGGAATGGGAAATGGATACGGGAACCAAAAGTAAATATTTATTTGGAAACAGATGCTTAAAAAGCTGGATTGGGTGCAAATCTAAATGGTAAAATCACTGGTGGCAGATGGTCAAAAACAGAATCAGTTTTGCATATAAATATTTTAGAAATGATGGCTATCAAATTTGCATTCCAGATCAAGTTTATGTCAGAATATGAAAAATATGCACAATTGTATTACATCAGACAATAGCGCTGCTATCTCATACATTAATAATCAAGGTGGATCTGTATTTTCAATATTTGCAGAGGCTAAAAATATTTGGCTTTGGTGTGATAAAAAGAATATACTAATTTCTGCTGTTCATATTGCGGGAAAAAACAATGTTACTGCTGATTACATGTCTAGATCCTTCAGTGATTTAACAGAATGGAAATTGAATGAAAAGGTCTTTAATGAATTATGTAGAATATTTTTTATCCGGACATGGATCTCTTTGCATCTAGACTAAATAGACAATTAGAAAATCATATTTCCTGGTTTCCTGATCCTTTTGCTTTTACTTCAGATGTATTTTCTATCAGTTGGTCAGATTTTAAACAACATATTTTTTCTCTTTTCAGTTTGATTGGGAGAGTTTTACAGAAGTTGTAGGACGATCAGGTGAGCAAGGCAATTATAGATGTACCAAAATGGGCAACTCAACCCTGGTATCCAATGCTACTAAACATGTAAATAGGAATTCCAATGCGTCTGCCAGTACTTCCAAATCTACTTCGGTTAGCTTACAACAATCAGTTACATGATACAGAAGAAAGATGTTTCTATTCGCTTGTATGGTATCAGGAGAAATCTCAAAAGCAGAGGTCTTTCAGAAAAATCTATTGAGCTCATTTCGAATTCATGGAGACAAAGTACCAATAAAAAGTACAACTTTATTTGGGCAAAGTGCAATTTTTGGTGTAATGAAAGGGATATCAATCCCATGCAACCAGCTTGTAATCAGTTAATTGATTATTTATTAGAATTGGCCGACAATAATTATTTATACCACACTATTATTGCATACAAAGCTGCAGTAACTCAGACACTTTCAGTCACTGGAAATTTTTCCTTCAATCAAAATCCTTTGCTGATACGATTTATGAAAGGAGTATTTTTGGAAAATAGACCTAAACCAAAGTACACCTCAACATGGGATGTTGGTAAGGTTTTGACATATTTAAAATCTCTTTACCCATTGGAGAATTTAGATTTGAAAAGGTTGACTATGAAATTGGCATCACTGATAGCTTTGACTACAGCATAAAGGGTTCAAACATTAATATCATTGAATATCAAAAATATGTCTGTCCATAGTGAATACGTGGTGTTCACCATTTCTGATTTACAGAAAACTTCTAGACCAGGTCATGCTATGAAAAAAGTAAAAATAAATTCTTTCTCTGACAAAAGTTGTTGTGTGTTACACACATTGCGATATTTTTTTTAGAAAAAAACCAAAGGATTTAAGAAAAACGAGCAAATTATTAGTTTCATCTAAAACTTATGATGAAATTTCAACTTGTACAGTTGCTCGATGGCTGAAAGAAAAAAAAAAGCTGGTATTGATTAGAAATTGTTTCGGCTCATTCTTACAGAAGTGCTTCTACCTCGACTGCTTTTGCGAGATGCGTGCAACTTAAAGACATTTTAGAAACTGCAATTTGGGCAAATGCAAAAACAATTTATACATTTTATAGAAGAGATTTGAGCAACACAATTATTCTGATACTATTTTAAGCTCATCTAAGAATTGATTTTCTTATAGAAGTGGTTTGACTTTCATCGATGGACCGATTTATGAGTACCCGGATACAGTCTCAGGAATATTCTTATGATTGCACAGGAGGAACATGGTCACAGTGACATATTTTTGCGTGTTAGTGTTAGTGAACGATGAACTGTATAGATTGAGTTGTTTTCTTGATGACATGGATATATCGGACTTTGGAATAACTATTGCGTATAGTCAACTTGATTAATAAATGTATTTTTCTTTTCAAAATATTATTTTATTTTCTCTTATTATGTTGATGTTTTAAATAAAGCAATATGACTTTATTGCTTTAAAGATTCCATTTAAACCAGAGTAAAGCCTGGATGCTCAATGAGGGAACATGGAACCTTCATCCAAGCATCCTTAAGGATGTGATGGATGAGGGTCATTTTCCGAATTAGCCGTAAGGCTACGAGGGTTTAAATATCCTCCCATTTATTTCTTTTGATGCATTGATGCAGAAACAATTATCCTAAAAATCCCACCACTATACAAATTTAAGAACATGAACCCAATAATATAATTATTAAGTTGGCTCTAAAACAACTCGAAGTGTGGCCAGGTAAGGCCTTATATACCCTGGGTGAACAGTATTCAATAGTGGTATAAATAGCTTTTATTTTGATTTCTTTAAACAAGGTACACGTGGACTAGTGTCACACGATATTCCATTTAAACCCTCATAGCATTACGGCTAATTCGGAAAATGACCCTCATCCATCACATCCTTAAGGATGCTTGGATGAGGGTTCTATTCCCAAACTTTCAAATCCTCTTTGACCTCTTTTGTCATGCTTGTTGTGAAAACAGCTTTTAGTTACTTATACCAATGGTAAGGTCTATTGATCTCCTAAGGAATGCCATGTGTAGCAAAATAACATCACATGCAAAAATGAGCGAACTTATGAGCGACTGTATTTGTTTAAGTGTCAATTGAGCCCTTTTTTGTCCTTGCAAACTTTATTTCATTGACGCACTTTACTATTTTGTTATAAAGCAACTAAGACTCCGTTTTGCACGAATCCAGCTCATAACCTAAATAAGTTATAGTCTGAAGAGAACCACACATTTTCTCCAGGGATATTGGAACGCTTATGTCAACACACGTTGATAAAAATGCCTTAAACTCTCTACCGCATGTAAAGGGACAGATTTGGATAATAACAAAATCGTCAAATACATAAGCAATGCAGTATACACCAGTTTCTTTTGCCCTATCTTCTCTAGCGCCGTCAAAAACGCACAAAAATCATACATGAAGAACTTAGACCTAATTGAAGACATATATCCACATAATACTTTTTCTTTCAATTAAACAAACGCATTTGAATAGAGAATAATTTAAGTTGATTTTCTAAAAAGCAGATTTCATATTCGTTTTGCAACAATAAGCAAAGATTAATGGCATATCCAACCGAAGACTATTGAACAAATGATTCCTCGCGTCGAATGCCATCGGTAACTGAGTTGTTTGTAGGAGAAGATAAATGATGAATCATTCTATATTCATCAACTCCATTTTTTATCTGAAACCTAAAGGGGAACATTGCATATCAGCAAATGGGTAAGAATCGAATGCACCTAACACGCTTTAACTTCTAAAATTTGATCTAACATATAAAGACTCTATATCAGGACAATTACATACAAAAGCTAATGAATGTATCCGCGAAGACTTTTCTCAATTTCTAAAACATTCAATATTAATCCCCAACAAGGGAAAAAAATCTCTCTAATTTTTGACAGAAAAGAAAATGTTTTTAAAAAATGGCGCTGTTTATATGGATGGAGAAGTACGTAAGCATTTGTGTAATTGCATGGGTGATAGTTCCATTACCAACGTGTTGAAAAGCCTATCATTTCTACCATCCTGTTACATTGGATACGGTGATCAATCCCTGAAACTGACAGGATACTTCCTGCCAGGGTAGAGAGGCCTGGGTGATCTTCCAGGTTAAAAGTCATTTAACTGGGGAGACACGTGACGGTACAACCAAGTCAAATACAGCGCCATATAGCTCAGTTGTTATGTTTCAGGGATACGGTTTCGAATCCGGTCTGTCCCTCATTATTTTTCACATTCCATTACATGCCGTAAAAGCGCACGAAGTATTGACAGAACAGAAAAATTCAGCAAGTTGGCGGACAAAAAGTGTAAGAGTAGGTTATCGTCTTAGATAGTTTACTCATTGAAAGAAGATACATGATAAAAATATTCCTTCGATCTTATAACATTACAGCTGTTGACAGGGTTAATGAAATACCTTTGTTCAAAACTACCATACCATCTAAAAAAAATCGATGAAAGGGAATATATCCAAGATATCTTCATTGAACAGGTATCCCTTTTCACTCATAAAATTTCAAAGGAACGAAAACAATTTTCTTACGGAGATTTGTAATGGGAAATGTTTACATCTTTTTTCCGTTCGGAATACACTCGGAATACATCGCGCAATTTTTTAACGTTAACATCGAGGGTTATTAATGGCTGATGCAATGCAATATCTCCGTAGACTTTCAATTTTGGGATGTGTATTGAAACCTGAAGCGGTAGAGGGGGCGTTTTAAAACAGATAATCTGGACATTTTTCATATTAGTGGATGAACGTGGTTTGAGCACAAAGGAATTTACTTTTATTGAAATATCAAGCAAAAAGTGGTGGAAGCAAAAACTCGGGACAGAGTATATACATTACTCATTCTGAATTATTTAATACCGTTTAAAAACATGGAAAAAATTGGAGTTTATACGACATATTTTTATATTACAAAAAGAAATAATGAGTAAATACTAATAAAGCATAATGTTAAGCATGCGTGGTTATTTCTCGCAATCATGACCGTATCTATCACCCGTTGAATTATACTTTGACGAATTCAACAGTTTATTTTCAAGCATAGTTAGACAAGTTTCTGAAGCTCTCTGTTTCATCAGATCTACCTGTTTTGGACTATCATCTGAACACGGCTAGAACAGAAATAATTCAAATCAAAACAGTATTAGTAAATTGTGTCTCTTTGGTTTTCTTTATTGTTTTCTCTATGCATTACAGTGGCAGCTGGAAATCTGACACTAACCTCAGAATTACAAATCTTGGCTTCATTTGCATTGCTCTCCCCTCCTTCACAGCCTGGGTGGTTTATTGGGCTGTCAATGTTAGATAATGATGCATTTACATTGGTATAACCGATGTTTTTAGACTATGCAGTTAAATTAAACTTGAAACTTCATGAAGTTGAAAATCTTCTTTACAGTTCATATATATCAAAGTCCAATGCTACGCTTTACTGAATTTAATAAACAGTTGATCTAAAGCTAGTCTGAGGTTTTTATATGTTTTAATACTATTCAGCAAATATTTGATAATAAAGGTGCATACAAATGAGTCAAGATATCACCTTGGATTGTTGCATCTTCGGCGTCTGTATGTTACCCCAACTCCACATGTTCTGGAGAAGGACTGCCACGCCATCCAAGGACCCCACCCTCCTGGTCTGATGATTTTAGGGGTTTGTCTGGCATCCGCAAACGTGGTACAAGTTTGTTTAAAGCAAATCTATGAAAAACCACCGATGTTTAACCAATACATAATTCTAAGCAATGAAATTAAACAATCTCACGAGGTATGAAAGGATGTTCCAAATTTTTTCTTTGAAAATCAAATAAAAAAGAGTAACTGAGATCATCTCCGTCCTAAAAAATATGTTTTCATCTATTAGACGAAAACATAAAATAAATCAAACTATCATTTTTACAAGTGAATGCTCTGACTCAACACACTTTTCCTTCGCCACAGTAGGAGCCGGGTATGTCCTGCCATTCATGATTAAACATCTGGCCGTATAGGGCTCCCTCCGTAAGATTCACACAACTGTAAGCCTCGCAGTGCTACCAAAAATGGACGTATACAAATTCTATGTTTCATATTCTATATGTTTCTTAATTAATCAATCTGCAATTATTAGTAAAGGCGGATGGTCAATGAATTAATCATCAGATCTACCTCTTGAAAAATCTTCTTTTTTTGGCTTTAAAATTAGTGTTTTGCCCTAAATCTGTAGACAATTTAGAGCCTTTTTAAAAAGAAGTGTATAGTGTGAAATTGCCAACGACCGTTTAGTCCTCTTAACTGCGTTAAGGATGAAGAGTTTGTTTGTTAAGACTTACTGAGTAATACTCAAACTTTCTAAAAACGAAAATTGGACCGTATCTATTCTCACAGATGTCATCTAGACTGTATTCCTGACCTAATATTTACAAAAAGTTGATTATTTACATATCAAGTTTTAAATGTTGTTGTAGGTTTCTTGAGAAAATGATAAATAAAATCATATTCGTAATAATACAAAATGTTACTTAAAAAAAATAAACTGATTATTCTGGTATTGATTAGACAGTAGGGAATCATTCTATGAGTATTATGAGGTGATAATTTCGGTCTGAGCTTGATCAAACCAATAAAGCCCGAAGGACTTTATGATAGATCACCTCATAATAGTTAGAGAATGATCCCTTATTACTTATATTAATATAATATTTAGCAGCAACTGTACGATTAAATATAAGAATATTGACATATTAATGTGATGTCTCTTAATTTTGGAAACCCTGTTTGCGTGCCAACGATTCGTCATTTGAATATACTGAACTGTGAATACAAAATCGATTTGTAGTGTTATCACAGACAAAGACACTGAAAAATGTAAATTATGAATGAAACGTTCAGTAATTGTACGATTAAATATTAGATTATTGTTTACGCAAACCCCGAATGCGCCCCAACAGTACGTCTTTGGCAGTTATTGGACTGACAGGTATATAACAAAATTATCACAGACATATACATTGGAAAATGTCAGTATCAGTCATTTGACTTTAGGACCATGATGCTTTATGATATACTAGTTAAGAATAGATAAATTAGTTATTTACCAATCTAAGATGAGCTCAGCTCAGATAAAGCTTCAGCTTCTCTGAACACACATTGTGCTTTCTCAAGTCTGTATCAAAGAAAAATGATTTTCCTCATTTAATAAATATATAATTTTATGTATACACATAAAATATTTTTATTTTATCAGTTATCGAATTGAAGTTTGTGTTCAAAATGGCATGCATTAGACGATGATGCAGGCGCAAAGTGACTTTCAGACAACATGGTAAACGGAAACGTCCATATTGCATACATGTTTAATCAATTAATCAATCACACTATCACACTATCAATCGCGATCAAAAAATGATCAATCAGAGACTTTTTTATGAACCCCTGTATTCCAGCAGTGTGTTAAATTCTTCGTAAGGAATATGAGAGCTGCAGTTGGCGTTTAAAAAATTGACATTATAAATGTAGGGTTACCGTAAAGGATATGTTTAATAAATGTTAGATGAAGGGTTAGGTTCGTTACGTTACATGAATTGAAATAACAATGATATAATTGTTTGTACACACAATATCATAGGATACGCTCGTTTTGTAGTATCATAGCTCTGTTTATATTTACTTTCTATCTATTTCTAGAAATACCCACTGAAGAAAGTTATGAAGATCGTTGACGCTACATGAACTCCATCCTGCGCCGTATCCTCCCATGATACCTACGTCACTTCCGTAACACCTGCCCGCGTTATGGTTCATTCCCAAGCTAATACAAAAATAAATTTTAAAAATTCCAAAAACATCGTCTGCACAAAGTAAAAGTCGCAGTTTAAAGGTTTATTATCATAAAGGGATAAACTAGTTCTTACTTATGTCCAATTTCATGTGTAAGGGCCTTGTAGCCGGTTAAAGCACGTTCAGCGTCGACAGAACATGCATTGGCAGTGCAGGCTCCACCGATATATGCAAATCCACAATAATCTGCGCACACCCTGAACAGTTTCAAAAGTACATCAACTAAACAATGATAAGGCATACGTATATAAATATTGTACACTCGAGACGCTTGTAAAATTCTGCTAATAATAAAAGATATGTTTTCTTCCATAAAACATCTTCTAACGCCTTTCAAAAATGTTGCATGTAGCTATATCGTACTTACGCTGTGTGAGCACATCTGATGTCATATTTGTGAGAAACATTTTTTGTACCCTGACAGAAACTGGAGAGGGTTTCGTGTAGCTTTTTTTACATGTTGTAAAAGCTCTACAATATAATAAGAGATACATGTAAAGAGATACTTAGAAGTTCAAAAGATTACATTCTTACAACTAGTCATTAAAGAAAATATAGAGAACTTACCGGATTAGTCTCCCAAAACTCAAGATTCTTGATCTTTAGTTTGATGTTGTATCCAAGTGTCTCAGATCTAGAAAACACCATTTGCGCCTTATGAACAAACACTATTATGACATAAAAAATATGTTTTGTCTGTCTGTTTGTATGTTTACTTTTGTTTTGACTGTTTGTCAATTAACCTGTCTGACTGAAATTTCATGTATACTACCCCGTTGTACTTTAAAATCATCAGTTCGACCCTAATGGACACGTCCGTAGACTGGAACTGTGCTGTAAAGGAGCTATCTGTGTACACTCCTAGTTCTATTGCCACATCCTTTGTTGTCAACTTTCACTCAGTAGTCCTCAATGGAGGTTCCTCTTCCCCATGTTTTGATGGAAGCATATATGTTATGACAAGACTATGTCAGTATAACATCCCTTTGCTAAATGTTTCCATCCTTATTGCATTTGCAGTTATTATAACAAAACAAAACTAGTTAATTTAGATTCTTTTGATATATAACTTTGTCTTTGGTATGTTAACGTTTTAGTTTGTCATGTCTCTTAAATTTTCCAACTGTTTTCCTGCTCAGAGAAATTGAAATGTTTTGTTTGGGTTTTTTTGTTTGTTTTTTTTTTTTTTTTGCTCCATCGGAACTTCCCTCACGTGTATAACAAATAGATGTAGTGTTGACTAAAACATCCTTTGGCACTTTAACACGAGTTTTATCTGGCAGTTTTTCAAACAGATAATGATAATTGATCTCACCGACTGAATGTGTCCATTTAAGAATTTCGTTAAACATCCAATAGCAATTACAGTAACCCCCCCCCCACCCCCACCCCCCCCCCCCAAAAAAAACCAATATAATAATCAACCTATAAAAATAACTTAACAAACATTTATAATTTAGCATACCAAAGTTTTAAAAAATGAATGGTTGGAATTTTACACCTTTTATTCCCATATAAATTCAATACTGAACTGCTTGTTTATTTTCAAGCTTATCGAAAAAAATATGTACATAATTTTCTACAGTTGAAATATTTTCCACCTTGTTAAAAAATCAACATATTATACAGTTATTTATGGTTTCCCATCAAGTTTGCATCATTGTAGGTGATCTTTGTTTCAATTAAAAACGTTTTAGAGAGACTCGACACACAATATGCCAAAGAAGCAACATAAAACATTCACTGTAACAAGTCAATCAATGCATATAGGTTTAAGCCTTATACTGTGTTCCACACATTTTAGCACCATCTAATGAAATCTGATTGCCAGTTATTACGAATTTCCTTTGTATCCTCGGAATGGACTGATGACTGCAAAGACTCTATGGAGTGGACACTATGTCGTTGAGAGTCCTATCTGGATCACAGATGTATAGAAGTGCTAAGACCAAAACATAACGCTGAATACAAGAGAGACAAATTTTAAATGTGCTATATCAATTTAGATCAAACATATAGGATTTTACTTCATCAGTTATATTTCTAAGTCGTGAAGGAAGGCTCGATGTTTTATTTTGAGAATTACTGTATAACACATAAGAAGTATATGTATATTTTTACCTCATGATATCATTTATCTGGATTGTAGCCTATTACAATTGCCACAAATGTTAAAGTATTCTAGATTTCAAATTCACCCAAGGTTAATAGAGAATACTCTTTTTTTCATGACATTCTAAGTGTACTATGTCATCCAGGTTTGTGTAATTTCTAATTGTTGAATTGTTGTAGAAATCATATAAAAATGTAAAATTGAAAGACATAATACACCTGAATTTATGTGCTGCCTAAAATTCCCCTTCTGATACATGTTTGTCAGCCCATACCTCACAGTTCACCAAACCTGGATGGAAGTACCTGTCCCATGATCACGGAGTCAGTAAGTTACACCAGGGGGGAAGCATGGTGTCTCTAACCAGCCCCAACAGCAAGGATTTCACTATTATTATAGAAACAATGGTAAGATATCAAAATAATAACAACAAATTCTGAGTTTATTTACTGTCCAACTTCATTGAGTTTCAAGACAAAATAAAGGATTTAGAATTTTAATCAATTGTTATACTAATTTGTTATTCTAATAAGCCTCATATTACTTGCTCAACTTAAAAAATGTTAAACTATTATAACAAAACATCTTTTTGGAATATCAAATTTTAAGGGAAAAGCACATCTTATAATGTATTGATAAGAAATTACTGCATTACACAGTTACTTTCAGCACACAGTTAATAAAACAAATGTACCGTTTTGATATCAATGGGATTTTCAACTTCTGTAATTTTGAAATTATTTGAGAAAACAAATTATATTTATAACGATGCAAAATTATGTCTCTTGTACATATATTTAATATAAAATGTTGTTTCAGAGTCATGACCATTCTATTTGTATTCGCACTACACTCCCGCCATATTCTGTCAAACCACAAGATGTCACTATACAACTTAAAGGCAGCTATGTAAGTAAAAATATTTACATTTTCCATTGTCTTTGCCTGTGATAAGACTACGTATCGATTTTGTACTATAAAATCCATAATTTCAAAGGACGTATAATTGGGGCGCCAGCGGTGTTTACTTACTTATATTTAAATATTTAATCGTACAATGGCATAAAATTAAATAAATATAAGGAATAAGGAATCATTCTTTGAATATCATGAGGTAATTTAGGTCGGGCGTGATCAAATCTATCATACTAGATCTATTTAAGATTTTCACTACGTAATTCAAAAATCAACTTTTCATTTTTCTATTTGGTTATACACTAATTCAAATTGAAAATATATACTATGACTTTATTATTAAGCAGATAATTGTATTTTGCATGCTATTGAAAGAAAAATTCAAAATATTCTAACTCCAAAAATAGCTATTTAATGCACCCTGAATTTTTGGCATTATCAGGTTTGAATGCAAAATAAAAAAGAAATAATTTATCAAAGAAAGTTACCTAAAACTGAAGAAGGTCGCATATGTCCTTAAAAAAGGTCTTCATTGGCCTATTTTGTAATCATTCAACTATGCTATAAAGAACAATACTGCAATTATTCTGTATGTGATCAAAATAATTATTGCAGGCAAGTATTTCAAGCGTATATGTGTGGAAGAGTAGCCTCCATTTTGGACAGAATACTTCCCAGTCTGACTTCTTCAGATCTTTTGGACAAGTCAAGGTATATTTAATTTATTCATTAGGGGTCCAAAGTCCTGATGGAAACCCATAATCATTTCTTCACAAAACTGTCGTAAAGAGATGTGGTGTTTGCTTAATTATGTTTAAATGGTGTGTCAAAATTGCATGTATTTCAAACATTTTCTGATGAAAGATTAAAATGTAAAAAAAAAAAATTTTCATCCTAGAGTGATTGAACATGAAGAAGAAAATCTTTACAGGATACTCTCTGCCATTCAGTCAATAGAATACAAACTAAAAGGACTGAACAGGTTACTGAATGAAGGAGTTGTTTTAACCAATCATCTTCAGTAACATTTCAGTCACCTTTAGTTTTTTAGCTTACTGAATAACCAGAGCTTCATTCTGTGTTTAACCCTTTGTTAAGGCTTTGAAGTTTCTTGCAAATATGATAAATTCTTGTTTCTTGTTATCTTGAGACTCTGTTGATACAAAATCTTTGGAATGTTATCAATAAATATTCATATGCCTTAATATCTAGGTAAACAATGGACAGATCAATATTCCTGTTAGTGATGATGAAGTGATCACCATTACAACATTGTCAACAGGACAAAAAGGACAATACCCAAACTCTCCAGATGTAAAGCCATTCACACTGCCATATAGTGAAAACTTTGATGGTTTGCACTGTTTATTTCATTTCACAGAATTTATTGTAATTGTAATAGATGCATATTAATTATCAACTTATCAACACTTTAAATAAAGGTAACAATTATCTTTTGCATGATAAGAAATGTTCCAAATTTCAAGGATGCTGATATCTGTTTTTACATCATGATTCAATAACTTTTCTGAACAGGATATCCTTATTTTTCTGAACGAAACAACTTTGCACAACAGACACGTGCATATGAAATTATGAAATCGTCAGACCCCTCCAGAAAACAAAATTTAAACGCAGACTGTTTTGAATAGTCCTATTTCTTGGTGTCAAGCAGAGAAAGCAAATAAGTCTGTGAATATTATAGGCGAAACATACCTGGTAATTGATCATTGTCATGGTAACTTTATTTGAAGGAGTTTAACAAATACTCGCAAATACATTGGTATATTTTCATTCAAAACACCTAAACTATCTCAATATGCCAATAAGAGGTAACAATAAACTAAGGCGTACTTACTGGCATACACGTTGTTGGCTTGTTTAAACCTAATATTTCTTTCATGATCATCCAAACAATAGAAAAATGTTATGAATAAGATATAACACAAATGGTAAATTTTAAACGCAATTTTTCGTATGTTAAGGGAATTTTGTTAAGTTGTGAAAAATACAAATCTGTCTGTGCATCATTTTCTAATGTTTTTTTCTGCTCTTGGATTTTATATTCTTGTCACTTACCGTGACCATGTCAAATAGTCTGTCTTTCAGTTGCCTTACAACTGACTTTCATAACTTTCTTCCTCTTCTCTTCGGATTAAATCTATCAATATTAAAAGGGAAAATAGGATAGCTTAATCTTGTTCTTTGTTTTCACTACATGTAAATATCTTTTTAGACAATTCTCTGTGAATTGCTTTACTAGTGCACACACATTGCACTCTTCTCCTTAAAACTGTACTTATCTACTTACGATAATTCAGATGTCATTCTGTCTATTCTTGCATCGTCATTTCAAGGAAATCATTTGAGTCATGTCTTTCTGTACACACAGGGTACCCAGAAAATGTTGAGCCTTCACTCTTTGCTCAACAAGTAGGTGTGTTTGAAACCAGGAAATCTGAGGATCCTAGTCATGGAATGGTGCTGACCCAAGTCGTTACCTACCCACCTATATACTGGTGTATATTGAATCTAGTCTTCCCAATTGATCTCATAGGAAACTTTTCTTGGTATGTACACTACTGTAATGAAAAAACCCTGAGAGTATCAAAAAACCCTGAGGAAACCCTTAGTGGCACTGAGAAAACCCTGAGAGACCCTGAGGTTGGCACTGAGGGTACTGAGGAAACCCTGAGAGACCCTGAGGTTGGCACTGAGGGTACTGAGGAAACCCTGAGAGACCCTGAGGTTTGCACTGAGGGTACTGAGGAAACCCAGAGAGACCCTGAGGTTTGCACTGAGGGTACTGAGGAAGCCCTGAGAGACCCTGAGGTTGGCACTGAGGGTACTGAGGAAACCCTGAGAGACCCTGAGGTTTGCACTGAGGGTACTGAGGAAGCCCTGAGAGACCCTGAGGTTTGCACTGAGGATACTGAGGAAGCCCTGAGAGACCCTGAGGTCGGCACTGAGGGTACTGAGGGAACCCTGAGAGACCCTGAGGTCATTTGTAATAGAAAAACGATATAAATTATGCGACTAAAATAAAATGATACAAGCTAATAAAATTAATTTTTATAATGACTATTTTGATTTTGTCGAAATTTCTTTTTAACAACTCTGAGCTTTAAGTCAGAAAAAGAAATCATGTTCGCGTATGAACCGTATCATATTGTCTGATTATTAATAACGTTTTATTTTCAAACAAAGTGCTTAATCTTTTGTTCAAACTACAACAAAGATTTTTTTCTTTTACAATAAGCATGCGTAAAAAATAATATCTAATTTAAATATTACATTTATTTCAAATTGACATCTGATTAAAATAGAACTTCCCCTGTACTGTTTTTCTTAAACACTGCATATAACTTTCTACTTAAACTTCCTTTGTGTATATCAGTTGTCAATTCTTTTGTTTGCCCATGATCAGAAAAACTCTGGAACTAACACAGAATATACAAGATATACACACGCGAGTTCGCTGCATGTAATGAGCAGGTGCCCGAGGCAATATTGGAAATATATAACAGGTGTGAAATTGTCGCGGATTGATTCAACTAAAATGTCAGTTATGTATATCAATATGTAATTAATCATTGTGAAAGAAAAACTATAAAGTATAGCAAACAATATCAAAGTTTTAACACAACAGGTTGTTAAATGTATTGTACCAGGTACCCGGGACGATGTTTGAACTATTTCACTTTTTTAAAATAAGATGTATTAAATTTCATTTACATGTATTTAGTTACATCTAATTAAGATACATGCACAAATTTAATGATGTTTATTAGCTAAAATGTGTTTGTTGAATTAGGATTATCTAGCTTCAAAAAGTAAATAAGCGAATGGGTTACACGTACTTTATATTGTATAGTTTTTATGTAAAGTATTATATCTATTTTGAAAATGTACGCCACCCCTCCCATATATAGAGACATGTATAGATATAATTTTTTAACGATTTTGAGAAGTTGTTTCATTCTCTATATTATGAAGATTTTTTGGATAAGTTTGCCCTCCCCCCTTTCAAAACGATGTTACGTGCACCCTATTTCTTATTGAAAAAGATAAACAGCTTTTCTCTACTACACATCCAGCACCAATTATGAAACTTGGCATTGGTGTATTTTTTAAGATCCATGCGAGTTGAAATTCAGAAGTTTTTTTTTTTAAATATTGAACTTTTCGAATTAGAAATATTTTCCACCCGATTGAATTTTGATATTTCATGTTACCGGAAATGCCGAGAAAAGGGAAGGGGAATTCCGAGGTTTGCCTGTCTTGTATAATTTTAATTAAAGGTCAAGTTAATGAATTTAATTGTAACGCTAAATTGTTTTCCTTTGTTTATTGACAAGAACATAACTTCAAATGAAATGTGAAATTAAAAAGCAACAGTGAATACTTGCATGATCTAACACATGAACATCTTTATGTAATAAAAGGCGCTTTCAATAAGCAAATGATTTCGTACTCTTTCTCTCTTTCAAACTAAGAAATCTTTATTATATTTTAACATGAAACAAACTCTCTCTCTCTCTCTCTCTCTCTCTCTCTCTCTCTCTCTCTCTCTCTCTCTCTCTCTCTCTCTCTCTCTCTTTTACAGATACTTTATATGTGTTTAGAACTTCTAGTATGCGGTGATGTGACAAATGTTTAAAATCATGCATCAAAAAAATCCATTTATCCCCCGCCCCTCTCTCTCTCTCTCTCTCTCCCTCTCTCTCTCTCTCTCTCTCTCTCTCTCTCTCTCTCTTTCTCTCTCTCTCTTAGAGAGAGAGATACTTTTTTATTTCAATCCTTTCTGGTTTAAGTTCAATCTATTGTTAGTTACGGTCTTTTTGACGAGGTTAATTTCACAAAGTTATAGTTTTCCGTTACTGTACTACATGTATTTTATAATCAAAATGAATTTCGACAAGAGTTAAAAATTACCTGATCCTGAGAATTCACCGATATGCTACAGCTGTTTTGAACCTTTCCACAAGAGAATTTGTATTAATCAGTACGTTATTCACGGATATCTATTTTTGGATTTTATTATGCGCAACAGAGACTGAGAAGTTGAATTAAAATTTATGCTTATATACATGCATATAAAAACTCCTCTAATTAATTGTGTATGTCCTTAAACGGAAACAAACCTGAAGAAGATTGATTTCGCTTTTGTTTCCTATAGTATCATCAATTTAAATAAGTGACAATAATACAATGTAACTTTGAATTAAGAAAAATTAGACACATCGTAAAATATCTTCATGTCAAGTCAAGTTCGGCTCACAACCCCCCCCCCCCCCCCCCTCCCTTTCCTCCTCCGTCATCGACCAAATAATTCGCCGCCCAAATACTACCTTCCGACACACACACTCTCTCTCTCTCTCTTTTTTTCTCTCTCTCTCTCTCTTTTCTCTTCTCTCTCTCATGTATAAATACTTTGTACATGTTTTAATACTACTACATGTAGCATGCGGTGATATCGCTAGTGTTTAAAATCGTGCACTTCAACTTTTATTGATCATTGATTGTCTTGTTTCTGATTCGAAGTCCATGATAAAAACGTACCGTGTACGATATACGATGTACTGTTTCCTTTGTGTACAAGTATAGAACACATTCTTTTGTTTTCTGGGATCAAGAAAAACCTCGGAACTAACAGACAAGGCCCAGACTATACACGCGACAGAGCGACCACGGCGAGGTGTGAATATTGGCCACCTGTGTATTTGTCTTGTAGCATCAAAATAAACAGCTACAAACGGCGGAGAATTACACCATAAAACAAAAGAGTTTGATCCGGGTCTGCATGGAAATCAAAACATAGTAAATTTTATTGAATATAGACTACATCATTTATAAAGTGATCGCTCAAAATCGGGATTTACAGCAAATATGTATAGCGATCAAAATAGGTTTATTTTATATTTAACTCAGGGCTTGTAAATAAAATTCTAATTGTAATGTTCTGTTTCGTTTTCCTTACCTACGGAGAGAGAGAGAGAGAGAGAGAGAGAGAGAGAGAGAGAGAGAGAGAGAGAGAGAGAGAGAGAGAGAGAGAGAGAGAGCGCATGGAGTTTTATAACCTTCCACCACTTTACCAGTCTAGACGGGACTCCCAAAACGGAGTTAACTCCCAAAACGGAGTCTTTGGCTCCATCATGCATTGCAGTAAAATGGCGTTTCTAATGTAAACAACGTATGAGTTATGCCCCTTAGTTTTAAATAAGTCTCTAAAATTGGCCAAACACACGACAAAATTTATTTTAAGCTTTCAAAAACATTTCTGAATGTTTATTTGTCATATTTATATCAAATGTTCATAACTGTTTACTTGTATTACGTAAGATTAATTCTTAAAATGAAAAATTCACCCATATCTTCGATCGCGCATAGCTATAACTTTTTAGAAATAAATTAAATGCTTGGAGATGATTATTTCTCATTGTTTGTTGAAATATAGTCTCATTTACATCATTTGGAGGCTTAATTACTTAATTATTTTGAATAATTTTGCATTTAATATGGTTAAATATCATTGGAAACGCCGCGAGCGATTATATAATTGTTTTGATAATAATTATCTGTTTAATTTAAAGAGTTATTGTATCTAGAACGACAATATGTTTAATTTTCTAGGTTTTTAAACTACCAATTCTATTTTTTCAAAACAAATAAGACGTTTTTAATCATCGCTAGAGCAGCCAGTTTTTGTTAGTAGTCGGGGCCCTTTTCGTTTATGCACTTATCAATTTGTGTGTTTGGTGACTTTAATTTGTAACACAATACGAAGAAAGTACAATTTAATGCAATTTACCTTTTAGTAACGATAAAATTCCATGAAAAACACAAAAATATCACTTTTTAAGCATCGTCCAAACATCCAACTTCGGAGATAAATAACTTTCTTAAGTGCAAATAACCACCTATTTCGTGCAAATACGATCGATAATAAATTATATCCTGGGTCTTTTAAAACATGTTAGAAGTCTGCCAACACATGCAGCACTTTGCAAGATGATTTCTCGTGGACCCCATGTTTTCATCCAAAAATCGTCATTTTTTGTATAAGTGCGCATGCGTAGACTCCCAAAACGGAGTCCAAAATACTTGCAGAAATTCACTTCCGTTGACTCCGTTTTGGGAGTCCGTCTAGACTGTTTACTGTCTAAGCATTAAAAAAGTTTACCGATCTATATGTGCACAAGAAGAATTTTTATTTATGGGATATATCATTCTTTGGTTAAATGCCCATACTAGCTAGTGCTTAAATATATTGTCCAAGTATGTTATTGATATTTCATACTGTGCAAGAATATGCTATATGATAAAGCAAAATAGATCTACATTTGTTTAAAATTAGAAATACCGGTAACTGATTCTGCGAATGCTCATTAATCAAATATTTTTTGTTAGGGCAACTTAAATAATTAATTAAATGAATAAAAGTGAACATGATTATTTATTTTATAAACATTACATTTTACGAGCGACTTGTATTTCATTTCGGAAGAATACTAGTACTTTAAATGTTAACGGTTTTTTTTTTAATATGAATAATAGATTACGTAAAACATATGGCCTCTCGCTTGTCATATGTATAACCAGTATACAATGTACATATAATAAGTACAGAATACATACTTTTCCTTTGTGTTTCTGTATTTTCCCTTTACAATTTATTAAAGATGCTGTTTAAATGAGAAAGTCTGATCATATGCAGTAAAATAAATTTAAGAGTACGCCAATCGTTAAATAATTAAGGAGTTTTTAATTTTTCGTATTAAGTGCCGACCTCAGGGTCTCTCAGGGTTTTCTCAGTACCCTCAGTGCAGACCTCAGGGTCTCTCAGGGTTTCCTCAGTGCCGACCTCAGGGTCTCTCAGGGTTTCCTCAGTACCCTCAGTGCAGACCTCAGGGTCTCTCAGGGCTTCCCCAGTACCCTCAGTGCTAACCTCAGGGCCACTCAGGGTTTTCTCGGTATCCTCAGTGCTAACCTCAGGGTCTCTCAGGGTTTCCTCAGTACCCTCAGTGCCAACCTCAGGGTCTCTCAGGGTTTTCTCAGTGCCACTCAGGGTTTCCTCAGGGTTTTTTGATAGTCTCAGAGTTTTTTCATTACAGTAGTGGTAGCAGCTGCTCTTTCTTATTCATACGAGTCTTTCCTCCAACAATGATCACATTTCACTGCTGAAACATACTTGCACAAAAATTATCTCACTATTATGCACAAAGGACAGTGCAGTGTTCTGTTGGTATAATGATACATGCAAAACACGGGACATACCTTTCATTTCTTATTCTAACAAAGACATGCTGTTTTTGCTTGTAGGATCACTAAAGGTTTTGTTAGTTTCAGACCTTGATCATTATTGTGTGTTTTAAGTCTTTCTGATTACATGTACATCAACTTAAATGAGCTCTGTTTGATACCTGTTGTCTTTAACACTGTTGTAAAGTATAGTTTCCTCTTAGGTGGCTCACTACACCCTGAAATATTTTCTCATATCAGCTGAAAATCACTTGATTAAGAGAGATATCATAATGGATAACAAGTATTTCAATCCAATAGGCAAAAACGTGCAATTTTTGATGAAAAATTACATTTTCGAAAATTTAATTCAGTAAACATGAACAAATGCTCAAATGCTCAAGGCGGATTCGAACTCATGATCACGAAGCCCAATAATATAACCACTGAATTTTGACGTTATACATCCCCAATCGAACAATATAAACATTATGACAAAACATATAAATCGCAATCTTCTGACGTAGTGTACATATGTTAAAATGTATAAATCTAGGTGTAGTGAGGTACCTTAAACCGAATCACTGATCAAAATTTTCTCGAATTGAGTACATTTTAGTACGTTTGGCCATAAGGAGATAAAGAAGAAACCACAATGAGAGATAAAATTTTAAGGAAAAAATATCAAGGATGTTATTTTTTTTATTCGGAAGAAACACCAAGTTGAGAATCTGTTATAAGTTGAGTTACACAGTAAAATTATTGAAAGCTTAAAACAATATTGATTTGATATAAGTTATGTGTATTTGTTAAACTTCTTCAGCTAACAATACCGAAACGTTTTGAAAACTATTTTGCTAATGCATATAAAATTATCCTTACTATATATTTTTACACCGATTATAATTATATTACTTTTTGAAAAAGAAAATCTCTGAGATAAATCTGTAACATGATCTTAATCTATACGTAAATGAAATAGTATTCTTCTATTGTGCATGTCTATTAAGAAAGATATAAAATATGGCCTTAATTTGTATTTTTTTTAAATTACCCATTCTTTGACATGAGTACCTGTCTATTTGTAGGACTGATATTTCTGTGACTGTCGAGACACAAATCCCAAAGGTCAGTGGAAGCTCAGGGACATTTGTTGTTGTCAGGGTGGATCAAGGGGGATGCAATGCATGGGAAGCCAAGGGGATTTTTCTCTTTATACCTCCAGATCAGCAGAAATGTGTTCTTGCTAATGACTTGTGTAAGTGGTCATGTATTTTTGTTTCTAATGTATTTATTTTTTGTTTAATTTAAATGCCCTTTTTATTTCAAAATAATTTAAATTTTAACCTCTCTTTGTCTGTTATTGTTTTTTTTCTAATTCATTTAATGTACATGTGTTGTAATACTCGCATTTAGATTTTAAAAATGTTTGGTTACAGCTCGTACAAAAGTTATTAAAGAGGGATCAGTTAATGTATCAACAAATGGTTGGAATAATATAAGCCTCACTGTCAAAGTAAGTATACTGCTGGTAAGAGAGGGAAATAAGTAGTACTGTGTAAACACGTGCGTGTCTTTAAACGAAAAAAAAACCGACAATTTTCAATTATATACGTTATAGGCCTTTTCTAATTGGGATGTTTTATTCATTTTCAGTCTGAGGAAAAAGATTTTTAAAAAATCTCTGAATGCATAAAATATAGAAACATTGATACCCAAGTACTGGATATAAATAAGTTTGTATCTATAGATGTATAACTTCTGTGGATCATATATTTAGTCCAGCGATATTAAAATTGAGATACAAAAGATATACTTATAGTATTGTATGATCTAAAACGGACAATTATAGCAATAACCCACTGGTATAAACTTTATGCATAAATATGATCTTTTTCCCGTCTCCCTACTTTTTATACTTATGGTATACATTTACTCAAAAGACACGATCAAAGAACCAGAGACTAGAGTCGTGTATACAGGTACTTATCGTTGACCTACTTAGCGATCATTTCTACTTTTCACAATGTATTGCTAATAAGGGAGATACATTTTGGAAATTTAAAAGTAATTATAATCATATTTTGTAAACATGCATGGCTATTAAGCACACAAGCATTTGCGAGATTGGCAATATTTACTTTACCAAATTACAACAAAGACGATATGGATGGCGCGCGAGTTTTTGATTGAATAAAATTCGTCGAGTTAAACCATTGTCAAAACGTGGATGTGTCACTAGCCGACAACATTGATATAATTTCTCTTTCATTCTCAGAATTGTACAGCTGTTGGCAGTGTGAATGGAGTTCCTTTGTTTACAACAACCATTCCATCTAAACCATCCAATGGATTTGTTGCCATATGTACAGATTCTTATGGCATAGCAAATTTTGATAATTTTAAAATGATTAGCTCCAAGGATATTGATATTTCAAAACTGAAAACATCCCAAGAACTCATATTTGTAGAAGATACAAAATTATATTTTAAGCCAAAAAGAAATATACTGTAAATGATTTCACTGATGTTCATTACATGTAACTAGCCGATTGTTAAATGTGTAAGACTGTGATATGTTTAACAAAATGTTCCATTGTTTTACTGCTGTAAACTGTCCTGCTAGGTAAAATATGCGTGCAATAATTATTTGCGAAATTCCCAAGTACCTATGCTGAAGAATTGTTCTCTTACAATGATTACACGCAATATATTATACTTTCATATGTAATATATTGAACTACATGTACATACTAACTGCATAAGAATGAAATTTGTTTGATTTTACACAACTTTCTACAAATGTTTATGTTTCGCATCAGTGTATGATTGTTTAGGAATATATGTATTTAGATTTTTGTGTTTTAGTTGATAAACAATTTATGATGTAAAACCTATGGAGCTTTCCCCTATAAGATAGAGACAATATTTTACGAAAGTAATAAATGAATTAATGTTAATGTTTTAAGAAGTTATATTTATTGATTAATATTAATGAAAATTATTCCTAGAATATTGCATTATTATTTCTCAATTTGATTTCATTTTTCTTAACTATATAATTGAATACGTTAATAATCATAATGTATTTTGTACGAAAGGAGACTAATATCAGCCTGTTGTAAAACCGCGGAAATTATGCTTGACTCACAATGTCAGTCAATAATTTTCAGAGTTTTGTCATCGAATCTTATTTTATGACAGTAAATGTCAGCAACGCGCTGTGTTATTGCATGGTATATATTACACTTGTATAAACAAATATGATATTAAGATATATTTACACTTGCAAATGTTTTCCCTTATATAACACTGTTTGAGCAATCCGCTGTTATTTCTGCATAACATCATTATGGGTCAAGAGGTCAAAGTAGCGCATGAATAATATAGGTCACTACTTTTTCTATGTACACAAACTAATCGACTTGTGCTGAAACACACCTATTAGATATCGTAATGAAAACATAATTTAGGCATAAAAAATAAACGTATTTGTATTTTGTTATACGAAGTTTTATTCATTCATTCTCATATAAAATATAACATTAATTGTGGGGATAAATGATTCATGTTAGATAACGTTAGGCATGTAAACAGAATGTTTATGGTTCGACATCGTAACGAGACGTTCTTGAAAATTACAATCGTAATTTGCCAAACGAGTTAACTCAGTTAAAATTCATTTCTGATTTTATTACAAGCCTCGGTCAAAATTGCAAACGCAATATCACAGACCTTTCTTGTGTAGTATATATTCACGGATCACGGTCAAATTTAACTCCTTGTGTTATCTGTCCGATTTGTTCCGTAAAAAGATCATCGAAGTTAAAATCCCTTTCCGCTATAATGTCGGAGGAAATCATTATGCTCTTGAATCTGATTCTCAATAGATTTCCCCCTGAAAATGTCTAAGTATACTCTAACTCAACTTTCAATCGCTTGTTTTTAAATTTCTGACCGCTCTGAGACTTCAACACAGGTGGTACTATTCCGCCAAGCTTTAATCGTTTTTTTCAATTGTACAAGTGAATTTTCTTTTCTGTTTCCCTTTTTAATGATAAAAAAGTGTTGTCTCCTCAAAAGAAGTGTCATATCCATTTATCACAATAATCAAATGCTTGCATTATTGTTGCACTATTTTTTGTTACGTCATTTTAATCGAAGCGGCTTTCTAGGTCATCACAAAAGAGAAAGTATGGAGCATTGTTAGTGTCATAATTTGCAACAAATGTAAATATAAGAAATAAGGTATCATTTTTGGATGTCTATCGGGATATAGATACGGGTTGGTACGTGATCAAATCTTCCATAAAGCCCTTCGGGCTTTATGGGATTTGATCACGTGACCAACCCGTATCTATATCCCGATAGACATCCAAAAATGATACATTATTTCTTAAATAGAAATATTAATTTATTTATTCTCTCTTTAGTATCCAATCATTTAATCTTTTATTTTAGTACTGGAATCATAACCATAAAGAAAAATAGATAGATATAGATATAGATATATATATATATATATATATATATATATATATATATATATATATATATATATATATTTGAAGAAAATATGAGTTTTCATTTATAATTTGTAACAATGCTTTAAAGCAAGAGTGAGGTATATTTGGTATGATTATATTTCAGTTTTATATTAAATTACAACCTGCGATCACCACAGTCACATGCAGCAAAACACTGGGGTCAAAAAGACGTTCTTGTTTGTTTGAACGATGTGGCCCATGCATAAGCTACTTGCTGTTATTGTTTTATTTCAAACCACATAAATCGATTTGATCTTTAAAAGGTACAGTTTTGCAATGAAAATTGTTGTACTAATACAAAAATGGTGTGTAGAAATGGTTTACATGTACATAAATCTCGAGCACTTCTGAATAGATAGGTAACTGATTAGCTCTTTATATTCATAAGGCATACCGTCATTTACCAAGATATAACGAAGACATACTTGTTTGAACGTCACTTGTCTTGAGTCATTCCAATACGACTTATAAGTTGTTTTTTCATATATTTTGTTGTTTTTCCTTTTTCTTACACTTACCTATCTAGGGAGTGTCAAGTCGTGATGTCAGTCATCAATTCTGTCAAATCCCAACATATGGTGCGTCTCCTGTACCTTTGGACCTTTTTCTAATTGCGAATAGACAAAGCTAGGATCCAGGTATTCTCGGAATTCGACGGAATTATGCTCAAGAGATTAATACACTACTATTTAAACTGTTAAAACCGTTACATAAAGAATACGTTGTACTCTAGTGATTATCTTGTTGGTCTGGCTCAGCGGGCAAAGCGTCAACTTTTTCGGTCGGTTTAAAAAAAAAGATAATATGTTACATACCTGTATTGTTTAGATCCACTGAACAAAGTGTACACTTTTTGAAAAATCAACCCTCGGTTTCTTAGACTGCTTCAAAGTTTTTTTCGAAGCAGCAGTGACAAAATCTCCGTATTTGTCATGCATGTTTCAATAAATATTTCACATATTTTATAGCAAACTAAGTAAAGCTCAGCAACACGTCATGCGTTCGATTTTCCCAAGTTTCTTAATCATGACTTTCATATGGTGTTCCGATGGGGCCACTTCGATCTTCGCACTTTCGCCTTTAGGTCGAAGATGCGAGAGTGCGAAGTTGCGAAGGCGAAAGTGCGAGAGTGCGTCGGCGAAGGAGCGAAAGTGCGAAGATGCGAAGCGCGAAGATGCGATGGCGAAAGTGCGAAGGCGAAGGAGCGATACTACTATCGCTCCTTCGCCTTCAGAACTTCGCACTCTCGCCTTCGTAACTTCGCACTTTCGCCTTCGCCTTTTTTGATAGCAATCAGAAAGTATCGGTCGATTACATACAATTTGATGCAGACACCGTACTCGCCAAGGTGTTCCGATTAATCCATGATATCATTGGTACACATGCGCTAGGCCATTGTGCTTACTATGAATGTTTATAAATATTTTAATGTGTATATGTGACATATATGTTTACCAGTGCTGGCTTTGTCTAATCATTATATACTCCATATAAAATGTAATGTCCGCCATAATGTATACATATGCACTTCCAGACTCCTGTCACTTACCAGCTGTCTGTTTACCGTGGATCAAACACAGGAACATTCTAATTTCATTATGCGACACTCCTTGCTGATGTATGGATCTAGAGGGGAAGAGGGGGTCCGCCCCCCGGAAAATTATATATTAATAACTTCACACATGCAGTAAAGGTGGAGAGAGGGTCCGGATCTCATCCCCCGGAAAATTTAATTTTATTAATTATATATAATAAAATCTCCAAAATATGTCTCGGAACCCTCCCCCACCCCTGACAAAAATAATTATCCATCCACCCATCCCCCTTGAAAAGGTTATGGATCTGCGCATGCTGTTAAAAAAAATTCTAAAAAGTTCATCGTCTGCCTCAGATGTTCTTTTATACAGCTAAAATTGTCTTTAAACGATAGAAAGCTCCACAATTATAAAAAGGCGAAGGCGAAAGTGCGAAGATGCGAAGGCGAGAGTGCGAAGTTGCGATGGCGAAGGTGCGATAGTAGTATCGCTTCTTCGCCCTCGCAACTTCGCACTTTCGCCTTCGCATCTTCGCGCTTCGCCGTCGCATCTTCGCACTTTCGCTCCTTCGCGTTGCACCTTAGCACTTTCGCCTTCGCACTCTCGCACTTCGACCTAAAGGCGAAAGTGCGAAGGTCGAAGTGGCCCCATCGGAACACCATACTTTCATGAAAACTGTTGTAATTATGAGACTTTTTAGAAACTGCACATACACCCAAGAGATATTTTTAAGCCATGCTATTCATTAATAAATATTATAAGAGAAATACCAGACGTGTGTTGATCGCTCTTCATAGGTGTCGAATGTACTGTCTGCTTCGAACTCTTAAAATCAGTGGTCTTGCGTATAGAAATCGTTGTTTCTACAATTATAAATGTTACAAAATGCTTTTGTTTTTTTTAAATAATGATGAATTATATAAAAATGAAAGAGAAAAAAGATCGTAGGCGATTACCAATCTGTCGAAAACAAAATATTGATATGTTAATGTTTCTTTTCCATTGATTTAGTGATGAAAACCTCTTCTTTACGATTCAATAAGCACAAATGTTATCGCTCTGATGCTGTTTGATAGGTTTTTTTGAAACCAAGGTTACAATAAATGTTCATATATACTTAACTTTTAAATATCAAATCAAGTGTATATATATACAGTAATTTACAATTCTTGGTGATTAAAACAAAATGTATGCTGTTCAAAATTAAAAACAATATTAATCATTAAACTGCAAAATAATACACCACATGCAATGGAAAGTAAAATTATAAACATTACAGTAGACATGTTTTCGCACTGTACTTGCCATATGTTGTACTACAGCCCATATCTTTGAAAGAAACTTCTATGATCTGCACTTCTTTTAAATGAGCTGGAAAGTTGCACTTGGGTTGGCTAGTGTAGGTTAGCACCAGTCCCTTTGTCTGCACAAACATCGTAAACGATTCCAAATCACAACTACACTCAAACGGATTCCCCTGTATATACCTAAAAAAAATTATGTTTTGAAGTTATATACAAGAACAATATTAATATTAGAGTCGAATTTAAATTATACTGCATGTAGCTATATACACTAAAACTCGTTTAGTACGAACTCGGATATAGCGATTTTTTTTTAGTCCCCGGTAAAATTCTTTACAAAACCGTTATAACGAATTCGGATATAACGAATTTACGGATATAGCGAATTGATTATGAATCCCGTAGAATTGAATAATAACGAAATTCAACACTTTTATAACGAATTTCTTAACAGTTAAGAAAAAGTTTGCATTAGCATTAAACCAAATACTTTGAATAAATTAATTTCATAAATATTTTTCAATTCACAATCTGATTATTCAAGGTATCAAAGTAATCTATTTTTATTTTAAGCCCTAATTAACAAATAGTATAGTCTAGTGAAAGAATACAACATGTATATAGTGAATTCGCTATAGTTATTATTACGAATTCGTTATACGGATATAACGAATTACGGATATAAAGAAGTAATTCCACTGGTCCCTCGGACTTTGCTAAAAAACTGAGTGTTGCTCTCTCTCTCTCTCTCTCTCTCTCTCTCTCTCTCTCTCTCTCTATATATATATATATATATTTATATATTGTGTGTGTAGTATTCGTCATATTTAAAAGCTTTCATTATATGTAATTAATATGATATTGAATAGTCAAGTAATAAGATGTAAATTATCAAGAATAATATATGAAAGTCAAAATGATCACTTTCATTAAAAAAATATCAAAAGTATTCTTAAACTTTATCAAATACTCACAGATATCGTAAGTTCGAAAGTGACATAAACATTTTCTTGGACAAGTACGTGATATTATTATTATACAGGCTTCTACAAAGCAACATACAACGTATTTCATAATTAATATAGCCACTATTTGCGTATTATACAAATAATGATGAACAAAGAGATAATCGTTGAATTCTTGCTACTTTCAATAATTTCATTTATTTTGCTTCCCTTTAAATAGGAAACAAACCTCGGCAACATAAATTCAATCACTGTGTGGATAGACCGCAAGAGTAGTATTACGAAACATTATATTAAAAATGCAGCGACAAACCAATTATATATTCATTTAACGATTTCCTACATCATATTACTCAACAGTACTTTGGTAGGATAAACAATGTGTTATTGATTCTAATTTTCTATTATTGATAATTAATTTAAACAATTATATGAAATGCAGAAGATTCATGTATAAATGCAGTTGTAAAAACATTAAACAATATCCATGTGTTCAGTAATAAGGCGTTTGGATTTCTTTTTGTTTTTCTAAAAGCTTTTAGGTAATACCCTGGACAATGGGACATTACAAAAGATCATGAAGCTTCCATTACATATCCCAAACCTTACAAGATAGCCTTACTAATGTGAATAAATAGTTTGCATGGTTGAAAGACATCATTTTACTTTTCAAGTCAGGCGAATATGGGTTTATAATGACAACAAAAAGAATGCTTTTTGATAGCCATGAGATTCGTATACATTACTTTAGAAAATGAGCAAACGGAACTGTCGCAGGGTCTTGTGAATAAATAACGCTGAATCCTTGGTATAATTGATATCAGCTGCACTGGGTCGTAATTTCGAGGATTATATAAATAAATAAGACCCCTAAGTACAAACACACACTCAAACCAGTTACTCAATTCATTTGCTAAATCGCACGGTTATTTAGAATACTTTAATTAAATGAATTAAAAGTTATTTAAATCAATATAATTAAATAATTCAACTACAGATCCAGAATTGAGGATTTACAATATAAACTAAAATACGAAAAAAAAAAAATAATCAATATTAAATAAAGTTGAACAGTAAGTATTTTGTTGTGTTCGGATAATTAGATATCCATACCATTACTCATCTGAAAATAACAATGTACATCTTGCATGGAAATATAGATACTTGGTATATGCGTTTAGATCTCTCAAAATGAATAAATTCTTAAGTTGATGGTAGGTAACATTATCATTAATTCCAACTGCAAAGCAATTTTTCCAGTAATGTACGTATAATTTCTATATATTCGATGGTCAATAAAAAAAAATACGAAGACGTTTGCCATAGCCGCGTTATTTAACGTCACAATATTACTTAATTCAGTACACATAATAAAACTAATTGTTTCAAACAATTAAAAAATAAAGAAAAATCATACATTGTTTAGAATCTAATCCAGCAAAAAAGAGGTCATGACACTTGGTCAAACTTTGTGTTGTGTTAACAATAAATCATTTTATGATGAAAGTAATATTTCCATAAATTGGGCTTAAAACCAACTAATTTTGAAAACTAAAATCATAAAAATTGTATGATATTCTATGTACTAAATAATGATGGGATATGTATATTTGTTGAACAGATATCAGTAAGTAAAGACATTCAGTCCTCTTTAAAATTGACTAAATACATTGACGTCGCCGGACGTCATGGCGAAATGAAAGGTATATATAAAGAGTATGGATCTTAACTTGGGAAAAAGCCGATAAAAATTGTAAAAATACTCAATGGTAGAAAAAAAAGTCAAATATTATTTGCCATTTGTGTTTAACTCTAACAGATTTTGTGGGGTTGTGGAAAATGTATTTTGAACATCAAACAATACGAAAGAGAGTAGAATATCTGTAATTATTTGATTCTTAATTTCAATGCTGTAAACAACAAGGCATGCGGTAAAAATGAGAAAACTTCGAGGAACTAACTTATGATTTTCGAAAAAATGTGAACAAACTAAAAGTCAAGCGAAATAGTGCCGATTTAAATTGTATGGTAAAAAGCACAAACGACTTGGTTGATATAAAGATTGCACATTTCTATTAAATGTGCGTGCGTCATCTTGACGTTATGTTTTCAACGTTACCGTGCGCCGTCTTGACAAAACAAGTTGATTTCAAATCGAGTAACAAAAAATACCTTTTCATCAAATAGAATGAAACTTCGTATATTGATAAGTATTGTTGCATAAATTAATCTGTTAGTTAAGCCACATTGTCTGCGTATTTTGTGATTGACCCTCGTACGTATAGTTTTCTGCTAATTTTTTTTATTTTGTAATGTTTTCAGGCAATATATACTTTGGTTATGCAACTATTGAATGACAATTAGTCAGAAAGTGTTGATTTTTTTATCTTCGGAAGCCAGTAGGACTGTATGAGAAGATGTTTACAAGACTCAGATCTCCTGCTTCATACTCATATATATATATATATATATATATATATATATATATATATATATATATATATATATATATATATATATATATATATATATATATATATATATATATAAGTAAAATAAGAAAAACGTTCAATATAGCTTAAGTGCTTTCATTTTAAAATCTTCAGAAGCTATATAATATTTGAATATTTGAAACACAAACAAAACAAAACAAAACAAATTCATATATTTTAGGTCGCTCATTTCATCAGGGCGTAAATACTTTTTAAGACACAATGTCACAAGATGCTTTACGAAGTCGATCATTTTTTTTCTTCAAATAATCATAATTCAGTACCGCGCTTGTGAACCGCAGATCCCGGGTTCTAATCCGCTAGATCTTTTGTTTTTATTTACTGAATTAATTGTATATAACTCATCAAAGTTAAATCAGTTTATCAAAGCTAAATATTTCTGCCATTAAAATAATCCTTCAACCCTTAGGGACATTTACGCATATGATATGGTCATCGCTTGCAGCTTGAACGTGTGACGTCACAGACTCCCTGCAGATCATCTTATCATGATCAGTCGCCGCTTTAAATTTTACCCACCCACCCACCCCTCCCCGTCATATTTTCAGTTACCTTATTGAGTTTTATGTTATTTTAATTGACTACAATTTGATAGTTTAATTGTTCTGGCTCTGCATATCAACTTTTTTCAGGATGAAGCTGCCACCAAAAGAGTCAACCCTATCCATCACGCTGCCTGATCTGTGAGAGACAACTGCTGAGCTTGCCAGCGAATATACCAGCTTACCAGTAGTGCTCACGTGGACTTTAAATGGTTTATATAATATGTTTAAGTATTAGTGAATTGGGTATAAATTTTTACGAGTGAACCGCTGGTCCCAGGGTTCACCTTGTACATGTATTCTGTATTAATTTTAATTTCGAGCAGCCGTGGTCATTACTTAGTATTTCTTAATGCTTGAAAACAAGACTTTCTGCAGATTCCCAATTAAACATCACGAAATAGTATCCGCGTAATATTGCGAGAAGTACATCTCGCAGATTTCAAACACTCTCTTATTTCTTAGACACAAGAAAACTAAACGGATCAATAATAAAAACTCGGCGTTAGCAATTTGATAATCAGTCAATTTGAAGCAAAACGGTTGAATCGTGGATTTAAGTTCTCATGTTGAAATAATGAATTTACAGTATTTCATTTTATTTTCAGCTATTAAATCAAATACATGCATTGCATGATAACTATTTATTAGCTATAAGGACGAAAGATCCAATTCGCTTTAATGATAGTGATTTTCATTAAAATTATACAATATGAGTTAGAGATACTAAAATATATTAGAATCAGTAAAAAAAATAACATAAAAATCGAATAAGATTTTTAGTAGGAACCATTTTTAAAAAAAATAGTGTTACTTCTCTCTTTCAATTAAACACATTGGGGAAAAGCGTTCTTGTGAGAGAAAAACAACTTTTTAAAAAAAAATTCTTAAATAGATTTTCTATCCAAAATAAAATATGGCACTTAAGATGATTTTGAATTAATATCATTTAAAAAAGGACCAAGTCAACGATTTGAATTCGTTTTCACGGGAGCACATGCCACTTGTGCGATTTGTCGTTATTTTTCTTCAATTTTTCATGAGAGTACTAGCAAACTCTAAGGAAAAGTTTATGCACATTATTTAGAAGTTGATTAATGAAACAAAACAAGTATCAGAGTATGTTAAACATTTGTGTATGATAAAATACTTCAAAACGTAAGCACAGGAGCGGTTTTACTTTATTTTCAATACAAGTATTGAACGGATTGCAATGTTAACTGGCTCAAATTCTGTAGATTAACGTATGTAGATGGTGATAAGAAATTTGAACTAATATTAAACTCACCACAGCACTTGACATTCTTTAAAGATATTTGTACATGCATTTTAGGAAGTTAATACTTGTAAAAAGAATTCAGTTTTTCTTGATAAAACATTATTTGTTATATCATGTTATATGCTTGTGAGACTTGTCCGCTTGATCCATTGGGTTTAAAGTTTCATATCTGAGATTTATTTGAGATTCGTCTTCGTGTTTATGATGTTATGTTATTGTCTTTCAAACACAGCAGTGCTGATCAAATCAAGCAATAAAATTTCAATGTCAGAAAAATTATGTAACATACAAATTTTAGTTGTTTAACGCATTTTGAAACTGTTCTCTTAATTTTTAAACGAATCAGACGAATTTCTATTACTTAACCCAATAATTGAAAAGACAATTTAGACTCAGTTATAAAAATTATCAATATGCGTTCTGGCATTAAAACATTAAAGTTTTGATATTTTACAAAACCTTATGTTTTCATTATGACGTTACACTAAGTTAGCATATTACGTTTAAGAACCAAAATAAAATTTGTTGATTAGATAGCAACACATATAACACGTAAACACTTAATAGATATCATAATTACAAATCTTTTAGTTAATATCAAATGAAAGCAATTTATGGAAGCCTGCAAAGAGAATAAATATGACCTTTTTTCTCTTCATGAAACTTAATCAATGCAGAAATAATTGTATAAAGCCATAGACATAGTGATTTTGTAATCGTATATAATAAGTAGCTAAACGATGTCGATGTTAAGATCAGTTATTGAAGACACAAAGTTTAACTTTTAATTGTAAAAGTAAAGCATTTTTTTCATTTAGGGTCGAAGCATACCTAATAAAACAAAATGTGACCTTATAAATTACGTCTATGAAATGTCATCACTTGATAGTTAAGAAATTATATAAAGTGTAAACAATCTTTTTGAAATATTTCATTTTAAGTCGCTATAGATTATTTGCATTTTTTCTTAAAAGTGGAATAATTTTGCAAAGACTGTCCACTTTTTACGTCTATTCGTATATTGATATCAGGAAACCCGCCAGACACCCAAAAATGTACACTAGCGGATAATGCATTGACTATTATTTTAAACACGCTATCAAGATTCCTCTTCTCCTAAACACAAGACTTTCCTCAAATTAAAGAAAAAAATCCTGTAACATGCATACATTTGTTATGATGTGAGACAAATGACAAAATGTAATTTCATCTAAAACTTTGTCAGCCGTTCAGGGAGGAGGATTTCTTGTTGATAGCAAACACACAACTTTCTCTCCGTCTCATTCTAATTATATCTCTTAGTCTCTCTCTCTCTCTTTCTTTCTCTCTCTCTCTCTCTCTCTCTTTCTCTCTCTCTCTCTCCAAAAACTTATGTGTAATTAAAATGAAATATTGCTCATTTTTACAAACAAAAACAAATTCGTCCGTAGGAAAATTTGTTTCATTTGAGAGAAAGCTAGATATACGACTAAAAATAATGAAATAGTCGGAAAACTGTCTGCGTATCTAACTTATTTATCTCGGCCTTTGGGTTTTTTCTACCCCCCCCCCTCACATTCCGATAGTATTCAACACGGGGTCTATTTATCCCTTAGTATGTTTAAATTAGGGATGTTTTCGCCCCGGTTGTGTAAACATGTGGTTAGTAAAGATATTATTTTTGAAAATAGGTTTTAATCTAACTAAAAATTACCAGTCTGGTTTAAGCAATGACTATCATTATTTAGACAATAAATGCAGGTATAATATTTGATCAGCTCTAATTTTAAATTTTTTTGGTACATTTTATGATTTCTTTTCAAAAGAATAAACTTCATAAGTATAGTTTTTTACATTGTTTGTATATAGAAGAATTTACATTTATTTATATATAATCAAATATATAAGTGATGGGGTGAGGATTTGTAGAGAGTGCTTAAAAAGCCCTTAAAATTTGATTGCATGTGTTCTTTAAATTGAAGTTTACGTACGTCATAGTTTTAAAAAAAAATTATATCTTCACATATCACTGGCGCTTGCACATACATATATAGTCAATGTACTTTTGAATTGAAGAACTACGACACTTTATGCGGAGATCCAGAGACAACAGAAAAAACCTACCTATTAGCTACTATTGAAACTTTTTGTAAACTATCGTTAGTGCAAATTTAATTGATAGACCATGTTCTCTAAAGGGACAACAACTTGAATATCGGAATCGCGCTGACTTGGGCTTTCGAAGGAAAAAGAAGGCGAAGAATGCCAAAGAACACCTGGAGGCGTACAGTGGAGAAAGAGAGAGAAGAACTGGACTGGAACAGTTGGTGAGAGGCGAAGGTTGTTGCCAGTGACCGATGTCAGTGGCGTTTTTTGTTGCACGGCCTCATGCGTCCTCCGGGTAGTTACATGTAAAAGCTACAGTTAAAGTAAATTTCATGAACATAAATACCTTCTAAACTGTTTTTTTAAAAATCCATCCAACATTTGACCTCTATATAAATGTCACCAATCGATATTATTAAACTGTTATCATTTGGGGAGGGGGGGCATGTTATTTTCAATTTGAAATATTGAATATGTTGTAATATTTTGTCTAGAAAAGACCATGATCACTAAAGGGCAATGACTATATGGCTCACGTAATCTGCAGAAGCTTCTATAATTGTTATGTTTTTTGGTGTTAAGAACGGCCTGACGATGGCGTATATGATGTATCAATAGCAAATGTAGCAACCATATTATTGCACGTTCTATGTTTTTTTATTGAATCATTAAATCTATTAGAACAGCATGGTTCGGGTCGTATTCATGTGTCACCCGCCGACATATATAAGCCCGCTAAAATTTAAACTACATGTCCATTCCTAATATATATATATATATGGTCATCATCATTACACCACCAGTAACTAAGTGATATTTTTGGCAGTGGAATGAAACCGTGCAGCAAACATTTCTACATGTCCGTGTATGTTGTATACAAACCAATTGGCTGAATAATACTTCTTAGGAATAATACACTAGGGTGAACGACTTACAGCGTTTGAAGCTGTGATAACCCCTGAAAGGTGTTGCCGTCAATTTTACTTATCTGATTTTCTTCAAGGAACCTACACAAGTAAAGAAATAATAAAGTGATAGATATAAAATGGGTAACGTAAAATGACAATCTACCGCTAATGATGCAAACTTGTTATCATTGAGTGTTGCAGTTGCACCTTTAAATGATAATAAATTGTAAATTTGAATCAGAAAGCAGTGTGGCAACGCTTTATGAAAAAAATACGAACCTTGAAAACCGTTCTAAAAGTGCGTTCAATTTTGGACAAAAGCAACGCACTTTCATTTTTTTTTCAAAATGCGTTAAATCTAAACCAAGTCAACATACTTTAAAAAAAAAAATCAAAAGTGAATTATGACTGCAACATTTTTTTCAACAAGACACTTTTAAAAAAATGTATAAATCTCAAAATACAGACTTCGTTATCCGTTCTGATTTCTTATCTAGTCATTTGAAAATTTCTATTTAATGCAAAAAAACTGTTTATTAGGATCTAACATCACTGGGAAAGAGAGTAGATAACTAAATATAAATAACACACTTTGTAAAAATTGTATAAATCTCAAAATACGGACTTCATCCCTCGTTCTGATTTGTTATCTAGTTATTTGATAATTTCTTTTTAATAAAAAAAAAACCTGTTAAATTTGGTCTAGCATCACTGAGAAAAGGAGTAGACAACTAAAGATACAGTCCAATTCCCAAAATATAATTAATTGAAATGATAACTTGAAGAATGCACCCGTATCTATCCTTCCCAAACATCCTATCAATTCAATAAACTTGTATAAACAGATTCTAGTCATATAAATTGATTATTTTCCCCCATCTCTTTAAGAAGTAAATATTCACACAAAGTAAAAGTTGATTAGAAATTGAATGAACAGATGGCAGCTAATTGTTGCAGTCTATGTGATACCGTCATTCTGATATACAAATCTCAATAAACCCTTGAACCGTTGTTCTTTATGTGTAAGTTGTTAAACTAACTTGCTTCGACAATCTTTGTCATTGCGAAATTGCTATCCATGATAACTTACTTAAATTCTTGGGTTATTTTGTCAATGTAGCAACGAGCTTAAATATGTTAAACCAAATTATAATATTATCATATTTGACGGTCATGACAATTCCGACTGGACCCTGCACACTATTTGTTTTTCAAAATGCGTTCATAATGTAGACCATATAAACGCATTTTGAAAATATCAAATTGTAGACAGACAGACAGACACTAGTACTAACGGCAGCCACTAAACCCGAAGATCACCCCTGCAAATGTGTTTGTAATGTTTTCTTTATCGTTGCTAATTGATAAATCCAGTTCACTAGACTTCACCGAGATTTGTTCAATTCCTGTAAAATTCGATCGGAAGTATATGTGTTTGGATAATACTCTCAAAATACGTAAGTACTGGTCGTTTCTCATATCATATCCTACTTTGATTTAAAACATGAACGATTCTTAATGGAGTCTCTTCTAAATATGTTAAATGTTGCAACAGCAGAAAAAATATTTTATTTGTATTGTATTTTATTTCTAGAACACATTTTATCCATCAATTAATGGAGATACATTTTATGTTCAAAATCAATAAACGTCTATATTTTATATTTGACCTGAGGCACGATTTTTACTGCGAAACTGAAAGGGTCAAATAAAAATCCGTGGTCTAAAATGTAAATGACAGTTACATTCGGAGGGGTGTGTTGCAACCACTATTGAAATAAAACCACTATTGAAATAAATTATTTCAATAGTGGTTGGGAATGTATTTCATTTGAAGGATTCCTTTGCAATACATTCCCAACCACTATTGAAATAATTTATTTCAATAGTGGTCTTATTCAGCGGCGGACATATGGTAATTACTTTTGGGGGAATATACGGAATATTTGTAAAGGTGGACATAACGTAATGATTTTTTCGAAAAAGGGGCGGACATTTCCTGAAGGCGGACATAACGTGACGATTTAAAAAAAAAACAAGTGGCGGACATTTCATGATGGCGGACATAACGTGACGATTTTTTTCAAAAAAGTGGCGGAATATCGTGACGGCGGACATAACATGACTCAACAATCAGAAATATTATAATGACCACATTAAATGCAAACTTCATAGTTAATGATACATTTGCGTATACTTTATATAATAAATTAAAAAATGTCTCACGGCCTAACGAGTCCGCAATTGGTACACTAGACACCAACTTTTGTAAAACATCTGAAGATGACAATAAAAGCGTTTATGTTTATCTTTTATATATTTATATATATTTAGTAAATACCACAACTACACGGTAAGAAATACCTCACGAAAGACATATCAAAACTAACTGTAATTCAAGCACACCTATTTCAAATTGTCATAAATTACTGTAGAACGTTTTCTATGTCATATTGTTATACCATCACACATTCACAAACCATACACTGTAAGTAGTATATGTAGATTGTGGAGTGACAGCATGAACTTAAGTTAACAAAGTGTTTCTTGTAGAAACTGATAAAAACGACAACAGGCTTTTTTTTTTATTTATTTATTTTTTTTATTTACTACCGCTTTTTTACCATGGTATGAACGACAGAAGTTTTCGATGACCGCGCAAAGTAAGGCAGCGCTATCTTGATGTGGATACCTTTGCAAATCTTTCAAATGATATACATTTTTTTTTTTATTTTTCATTGATTGTAGATTTTTTATTTCTTTTTTTTTTAAACATTGCTACAAATTATACTTCATCCATTTAGAAGTCTATGCAAACTGGATGCCTCGTTCGAAAAGCAACCGATCGTGACTTTTTCGACTTGTTAATCAATCTTATTAGCAGCTGAGAGTCAACCGAAAATAATATGGCAATCAAATACTTTTATAAGTGCATGTCAGCATGGAAAATAAACAAACATTATTGTTCATCAATCGAAAAGGTTATAATGAGCATTAATTCATGCAATCTTTTAATGGTAAAGTATGTGATTTGCCATTACACGATTAAAGGTTTCAGAACAGCATGGCTAGAGACTGAGATATGTGCAAATCTACTAGCAGGTATTGCATAGTTTATTATTAATAAACAAAAAAACCAAACTTGAATCATATCTTATCAAAAAGAAGCCTGCTGACAACATTTTACATGCAATACAAATTTTGAAATCATTGTTGGGTAGAAGGTAAAGATGATAAATGAGGAAGGAATAGAAAAATCAGACGTACAGTTTTTGAAGATGCGGTAATCCCTGAAAAGCGTCGCTGTCAATTCTACTAATCTGATTTCTATGAAGGTACCTAAGTACAAGGTATAACCATTTATGAGTAAAACACTGTTTTAGGTAATAAAGTATGAATAGAAGAAATGTTTACGAACGTATAATTTAAGTTTGTATGTTTTATCTAACACGTAGTATATTTTATCGCTGTGCACTTATTTAATGATTTTTTAAAATAAAAATTACAATTTTTTCTTTATTTCTGAGTAGTTTTATGTACAAGATTATTGTTTTTTAACTTGATTTGTAAGATTTTTGAAAGGGCAGTTGAGGATGGAAGGGGTGGGTTATATGGCATCCCTTTACCATGGGTGCGTACTAAAAACGCCTTTACATTTGTACATGCACTGTTATTGTTTTATGATAATCAATGTATAGTAGTGATATTAACATAAAGTTAAACGAAATTTGTTTTCCTAAACAATCCAAACCAAAACCTAAAATCACTCAAGATCAAAACTTAAAGTATGTTGTAATAAAGCATATTCAGTTTTACGTTCTTGCAATTTGCAACCAACCATTGTTGTTTAACATTATTTATTCACGTAGAAGGGTAAAATACCGTACAAAAAAACTATAACATACAACTCCCAGAATGAATGTTTGTAAAAAATAGACGGAGAAAAGACTGAAGAAATAATATTCAAATCCGTAAAATAAATAAGACTCAACCCTGTCATACTTCAGGTAAATAAGTTGAATGAGACGGCTCAATACAGCATCGATTTTTATCTTCTTAACAAATTGCTGGATCTATATATTTTCTATGGTTAAGTTACACTACTTCATGAGTTGTAATGATTTTTTAAAGATAACGATTATTATATTAGTCGCTTTACCATCTAAACTTAATGGCTGGGTAAACTGTCAATGCAGACTTCCGGTACTGGGTTGATATAACTTTTAGGAATCATGTGCCTCAATTTTATGCAGAATTACTTCATCGTAATTTTCAAATCAATATACAGTTATTAACACTGCTCGTGACACTAATTCTGCTTCTTACACTAGTCTTATCGTTCCTTCCTATTATCACTGCTTTCAAGTAAGAACGTTTTCTACATGTGTGACACGTTTAACAGAACATCTGTTTCAAAACTTTAATTTGCTCTTAAAGCTTTAACGTAATCCTGCATCTAGAATGATGGACTCTGGTTTAGTTTCCATAAGATCCTCCTTTCAGCAAATGAAATCTTTGTTTGTAACTCTGTATTATTTTATTGATGAATATTGATGGAATGTGTGAACATTAGCACAATTTGCGATATTCAGTTAACTTAAGGAAGGAGTCTTTTCAGGATTTCGACTTGTCAAACGTAAATTTGGTTTATTGTTCATTTACTCAAGATGAAAGGAAATTAAAATAGTATATTTCTCTCTCTTTTTTACTACCATACAACTTGGCATAGAAAAAGTAATCAATGTATAAAATCTAACAAGGACTATATTTTTGGCGTAATATTTGCGTAGGAAAATATCACATGTTTCGCAATTCAGAATTGCTGCAGATTAATTAGTCTGTTTTAGCATTTTAAAAACAATAACATTTAAGTTGGATTTTTTTACTAATGTGAACTGATGATTTGATACTTGGGTTTTAGAATATGTTTTTAAAATATGATTTGCCTATAAAATTACATTTTTTAAGCTTTTTAAAGCGCTCTTTCTATACATTGATTTTTGAGAAAAAATCACTAAAAGCAGTTTTTCTCTCTTATTAAACGGTCAATATATTAGCTTTTCTGTCAATTTATATCTTTTCATAAAGTCTCCATAATACATAAAAATCAGAAATATTTTATAATTGGAAAAATAAAAATTTAATCAAAATTTCTTCAAAATTTAAGTTATTAGAGGAAATGCGGGTTAAGCAATATCAATTTTAGTATAAATATTCATTCCAATTTAGTAAAATAAGCTGATAGACAATTGTATATTCCATTATTTCATTGAAGAATACAATCCTCAAATCTTAAACAAATGTCTACAGAACAAAGAGCTATACTTATTTTTATTATCCTTTACTTTGAGAAAAAAAGGTAGTGACCTTGACCTAACCTTTATGCAAAAACAAAAAGGTCAAAGGAATATATATGATAAAGGCCTAAAATGGCCCCTTAAAATGAACATCATCATTTTACTATCATTCTTTGTTTTCTTTGTACAGATATGTATGTGATGTCTTTACATTATATTCATTTTGGTTCAAGTGCCCACAATTTAGAAATATGACATTGTAAATACAACCTTTTCCCGCCATTTTTGCATTTTTAGCGTAAAACAGCTTGTTTTCAAGCAGTTTTTCCTTCCGAAAACATAGAGCGCATTCTTGAACAAATAAAATATTTTAATCAGAGATGTATCTAGCCAAGACTAAGTGACAAAAAATTTTCCTTGTTCAAGCATGCGCTCCTTATTTCCCATTCGTAAATAGATAAGACAAATGTCAATGTTTGGCTGATTTTGATTGAATTATAGAAATGGCGTCACTTCTGACGTCATATACTGCCAGTGAGAGCAAATAAATCAAATAAATAGATGAAAAATATATTTCATATCAACTCTTCTAAAAAATTAGTTAACATTTTATTGTACCCGAAACACTTAAAAAATGGCGAATTATGGGGGCCAAATTAAACTCTTATCATATATAGTTCTTTGATTAAACTGATAGAATCATTTGGTAATATGATCCATTTGAATGTGTCAAAATTTCATGAATTTCTGATTATAAGAAGTATGTTTGATAACAAGAAGACTCCTTCCTTAAAGTGTGTATTCAGTAGAAGAACAAGAGGCCCATGGGCCACATCGCTCACCTGAGGAACAATAGGTATGATAAAATCAGCTTAATGGAGTCATAATACAAACTATCTGGACAATGTACAATAATACATGTAGATCCTGTATAAATAAAATCCATTTTCCCCCGGATATTCTTATGTTTATAATCATTAGTCCCTTTTCTAACAAGATGATTTTATAGTCATATCATATGTTGAGTATTGCAGTTCTCAAAATGATCCTTAACAATAGTTTATATATTAGATATAAACGTACATCAAACTCTGAACCTTCTCGGGAGGCCAAAGAATTGTCCTGGGGCCAAAGTCTTAACAATGATAAAGAAACATCTGGCTGATTAGTTTCTAAGAAGATTTTTATATATTCCTTTGTTAAATTTTGACCCCCCCATTGTGGCCTCACCCTACCCCTAGGGATCATGATTTTCACAACTATGAATCTACACTACCTGAGGATGCTTTCACACAAGTTTCAGCTTTCCTGGCTGATTAGTTTCTGAGAAGAAGATTTTTAAAGATTTACTCTGTTTATTCCTATGTAAAACATCGACCTCCCATTGTGGCCCAAACCTACCCCCAGGGTTATGATTTTCACAAAATTGAATCTACACTACCTGAGGATGCTTCCACATAAGTTTCATCTTTCCTTGCTAATTAGTTTCTGAGAAGAAGATTTTTAAAGATTTACTCTATATAATCATATGTTAAACTTCGACCCCCCATTGTGGCCCCATTCTACCCCCAGGGGTTATTATTTTCACAACTTTGAATTAACACTACCTGAGGATGCTTCCGAAGAAGTTTCAGCATTGCCGGCTGATTAGTTTCTGAGAAGAAGATTTTTAAAGATTTACTCTATATATTCCTATTTTAAACTTCGATCCCCCATTGTGGCCCCACCCTACCCCCGGGGGTCATGATTTTCACAACTATGAATCTACACTACCTGAGGATGCTTTCACACAAGTTTCAGCTTTCCTGGCTGATTAGTTTCTGAGAAGAAGATTTTTTAAAGATTTACTCTATATATGCCTATGTTAAACTTCGATCCCCCATTGTGGCCTCACCGTACCCCGGGGGTCATGATTTTCACAACTTTGAATCTACACTACCTGAGGATGCTTCCACACAAGTTTCAGATTTCCTGGCTAATTAGTTTCTGAGAAGAAGATTTTTAAAGATTTATTCTATATATTCCTATGTAAAACTTCGATCCTTCATTGTGGCCCCACCCTACCTCCGGGGATCATGATTTTCACAAATTTGTATCGACATTACCTGATGATGCTTTCACACAAGTTTCAGCTTTCCTGGCTGATTAGTTTCTGAGGAGAAGATTTTTAAAGATTTACTCTATATATTCCTTTGTTAAACTTCGACCCCCCATTGTGGCCCCACCCTCAGATGAGCTAAAAAGGTTAAGTTTACAATACAATAAGTTGTTAAAGTTGGTTTCTGGAAGAACAGACTTTGAAAATTTTCTTAATAAATATTGACAGTTTTTTTACTTTTTTAAGCTTTAGTTTTTAAGATCTGTGTACAAACATAGAATTGTGAGCAAATCTCTGTATCTTGCTTATAATTCGAAGCTTAACACTCAAATATGGTTAGTAAATAGAAAGTGTAAACAATTAAACACAAGAAACATGCACTACATGTATAACAAATAAAGAACACAATTTATTTTTTTGAAATGAATCATATATATACATGTATACTATATACCTACATATTTCCGTCAGCGATATCAAACTCTATTTAAACTGAATAAACTCGAAAAAATGCCGAGCATCTCAACAAAACCTATTGCATTAATCTACATGTACCATTACGCAAAAGATAATGCCGAATTACCGATAGAATGAATTGTATTTCAGTACCCCTACATCCGATTTTGCTTAATTTGCGCAGGTAAACAGTTAACTGTTTGATTTACCGAAGTCTCTGTTTGATTTGATACGTAAAAATCACGAAATACAGACGATAGTTTCCAGGTTACAAAGCATAATGAGAACGAAACGAAAATCAGAACAAGCTAACACCAACGTCATGTGTGAAAACTGTCAACGCATTGAAATATTTAGCCTCAATTTACTTCACAAAATCGGCACCAATATATTTTGTATGTTTCAAAATTTCCCTTCATACGCGAACTGTTGCACAACATGCAAATTCATCATAGTCAGATCGACCCTTTTTCGTATAATGTCATGGCTGCTTTAAACAAAGAAACTCGTTTTAGAAGTATGGAATCATTTTACCGGATGCCGAACCCGAAGCTATTAAACTGATTGAAATACGCATTTCCTTTATTATTATTTTCGTAATAACTCAGATTTGAAACAGAATTACCACATAATTTTTGCAATTTATATTTTCCTTCCCATAAGGATAATTTATGCTAAACTAGGTTGAATTTGCCTCGGTAGTTCTTGAGAAGAAGATTTTTAAAAATGCACCCCCCTTTTTCTACAGTTTCAAGGTTTTCTCCGCTTTGAATACAGATCAAACTTTTATTTCTGCAATTCATATTCGCCCTCCTATAAGGATGCTTTGTGCCAAATTTGGTTGAAATTGGATGAGCGGTTTTAGAGAAGAAGTTCAAAATGTAAAAAGTTTACAGACGGACAGACGGACAGACTGACAGACGGACGGACAGACGGACGACGGACAAAATGTGATCAGAATAGCTCACTTGAGCTTTCAGTTCAGGTGAGCTAAAAAGGAAAGTTTTGTTCCAACAACGTTTCACCACATGCCACTAAAACATAACACATACATCCTTTGAAAATACTAAGTGAAAAGGGATTACGTAATGACAGAAAACAGCATTTACACATCTAATCCTTTTGCTTAGATATAAACTAGGTGATATGCATATATTTAATAGTACATCGTTTGTTAAATAATGAAATGTCAAGTAATTTCGGGTCAGTAAATAACAGCCGTTTATGATAATGATTTATTTGTGATGACAACGTTTAGTATCAGACGCATTTGGTCGTATGCGTATGCATTATATTTTGCACCCTAGATTAAAGTATATCATATTTTGAAGATATTATTAAATCCACTCTTGTGTTCACAATACGAAGCATTGATTAGAAAACTAAAAAGCAAATAGTTATTTACTCGTCGATTCCGACACTTTACAGAAAAAAGAGTTTGATGAATGCAGCTTAAATATCACAAACATATTATTTATTATGTAAAATTTATAAATACTATTCCTAATTTATTATTTGCCATAGCTTCAATTTGCAATGCAAAAAATGTTAATTGAACAAATCCATTGGTCCTTTTTTTTTTTTTTTTTTTTTTATATTGTTATTTTATTTTTTGTAATCGTTTTATCTTTAAGTGTTCACTATTTTCCTTAAATCTTAGATTCAAAATTTCAAAGTTTTACTGCGCAAGTGGAACACCTTATGTTCTCTTTGTAGTTGCATTGGCAAATACATATCAAAAGTATTCAAGTTGTATCTTTATATCATATACCTACAAATTTAAGCTATAACAGTATAATATAACACTGCATGCAATCAATATGATAAGTATCTTATGGTGTGATTTTTTCTTTAAGTTAACCTTTTTATATCTGTTTAAAAGCTTTTGCTTTGTATTTCCAATACCAGAGTGCTTTTGTAGAAACGTTTGCAAGAGTTTAATATGAATGTAACTGGTTGACTGTCTTTACCAGTAGGCATTAGAAATTGATTTTTCTTCCTGATATCCACACATAATTTTATTTTTTTGCTTTATGCATCTGTATAAATGTTTGGCTTTGTTGTAATTTTATTTTTAAAAAGTAATTTTGCTGCTAAGTTTGTTTATTACATAATGTTAAAGAGGACAATCAAAGGTGATTTTCTTTACCAGTACGCATATGCATTGTACTTAATTTTTTGACGTATTTAGGATTATAACCCATTGTCGTCGGGTAATCCAATTTTTAAAATAGGATAAAAGCATGGATTTCAATCTTTAAAAGACGGATTAAGTAGAGAAATTAATTTTTCTTGGTTCTCCCTACGATTTGTACCAAGCTCCGCTCGATATAGTTCATGCTACATGATATGAATGATGTTATTATTATCCAATACCTTTACAAAGAGAATATTTAATGACCTATTATTCGTAAACAAAATTAGATAATTTATGATATAACATACATTTTGTTGAAGTCTTCCCTTTTTAGCCTGTCATCATGGTAAAATGCTGATATTTAAAAAATTTCTGTTCACGTGTAACTGTTACATTAAAAAAAAAATGTTTTTATACAAAGATGGTCTGAAATACGGCCCCCAGTAATTTGGCAGTAAATTTGGGAATTTCTCTTTTTGTATATATTTTATATGTATTTAACTTCAAATATGTGTATTCTTGTGGAATATCTTTCTTAAAAAAACAAAAAACAAAAACAAATCAATCACATTAAAGATATAAATAATCATTATTCATGTTCAATCTCTTTTAAACTTTGAGCTCCGTCCCGTATTTAAAGCCATAAAAGCTCACAAGCGTAATTTGAAATATTTTCCTCCTTCAGCTGGTCAATGTTTTTTGTCAAAAGTTATATGTAAAATCTATCTATATGCGCTCAAATGTAATTTCTAAAAACATGCAAAAAGTCCAGTGTCCTCTCCTATTTAAACTGATGTTGTTTACCTGTCGTGAATTGCTGAACCGTTCATTAATTAGCCCGTTTTCCAAAAAAAAAAAAAAAAAAAACTAAAAATAAACTTAATTTTTACTCACAATTCGCGAAGCTGTGACAGCCCTTGAAATGCATTGACGTCAATTTGACTAATCTGGTTTGAAAATAAGGACCTATCAATGAACAGAAGATATAAACGTTTGGGGTAATTACATTGTTAAACTGAATGCCTGGTAATAAGAAAACAAAAGAAACAAAATTAAGCGCTTGTGCAAATGAATTATCAATGCAATAAGTCAAATATTGAGTTAAATGTCAAGTTTTTTTTGCGTTTGCAAATATATTTTATACGTATTCCAATTCAATTATCGTACACAGAAGTAACTAAACTCAAATTTATGGATCTGAAATCATAATGGGCTACTTAAACTGTATGTATTTTTTTTTGTTTTGTTTTGTTTTTTATTTCTTTTTTTTACAATTGTGTATGTTAATTATATGCATTCAGGATATCAAACCCTTAGAGCGAAAAATAATTCCTGGAATGTATTACCAAAATATTAGGCTCGAACGTTTCTCTTTGCAACCAAACAATCTTTGCTTAAAGCTTTACACGCTATAATTTGCGTCAATTTTGAATAAAGGGAAAAATGTATGTGTTTGATTACTAATAAAAGTTACCTTTATGCTTTGAATTATATTGCTCAATTCTATCACGTAACAAATATATCAAATATTAAACAATAAAAGATATTTATTTTCCTGCCAGGAAAGTAATGCCTCCTCGTGAATATCAATCTATCACGTGATATCGACAGCTAAATTTAGTCTATCATAGCACAACTGGTGAAGGGTCAACATCTTCATAATTGTGATAGTTTCTTAAAGGAAAGGGTATTTTCAATAAAGCATACATTTCATCGATATACGAGTACAAACAAAAGAAAAAATACAAGCCTGTGAGTAGTTTTAAAAAAAAATGACGTAGACCTGTGTTTTCCCCTATGTGCTATTTATAGATCCTATAAGTGTTAATGCAGAATTAAGGATATCGTGAATGACAAACGTATTTTACTCATAATCATGTATGTATTTCAAATCAACAACTGTTAAGCATATTAAAAATCAAGTTGGATATTTAATTAGGCAAACAATAACGACCACCTAGTTCTCCGCGGACATGCGCAATGAGGTCGGTTTCGCTCTTCCTTCATCAATTTTCATGAAAAGGTATATTTTCCTGGCAGGAAAATAAACAATTAAAAATCTATATCTTTGTAACGAGATGAAATTCACCATTGTAATTTACAGATTAAGGATAACTGTTATAAGTAGACAAACACATGCGTTTTCACTGTCATTCAAAATTGACGTAAACTATAGCGTGTATAGCTTTAATAACATCACTATCTGAAGTTGTGAAGCTATGTTTTTTTATTTCATCATATACAATAAAGTATATACCCACCATGATTAAAATAGTAACACTTCATATATAAAAATATTATAGCACTTGTTGGCTTGAATGAAATATAAACACTTCTGTGTTGCATTTCCATCTTTCCGGATTATAGCAGTTTAACATTCTTTACCTTGCTCCCAACGTTTAAATAAATATCCTTTTCATTCAAATTCCATAATCAGTATAGTCACCGATGAAACTTTTTCTTACATAAAAATATTCTTTACACAATGTAATTGTATGACTGCTTATGTTTGTTAATGCATTTACAGTGCTTGTAAAAATCATAACAATAACGACGGGTTCGAGTCAACGACTCCAAGTCTTTAAGTACTGACGTTACGAGTCAATATAGAAGCTTATCATAATAACCAGCTTAAATATATTGCTGTCTAAAAAATGCTTACATTATTCGATTTTTTAATTTGCTAGTTTTAGATTCGCAAAAACACGAGACACATTGTAGCAATGTGGAGCTTTTAAATGCACATCGTTATTGATGATGCAAAAACAGTCATAACGCTTTTGCACACAATACCCACAGCTTTTCGACTCCGCCAACATCGAACTACAGAAGGGCAACCGATCCATCGAGGTTGCAACAAATTTACACAAACACGAAATGGAAAAACTTAACCAAACCCCCTAAATAATGTCTACATTCTTTTACAATGTCGTTTAAAAAGTAATTTTCTCGACCGGTAAATTTATCCAAATAGTAATATGGCGACCAAATATCTATTTGATATCATATCACCGTGGAACATATATCGACATAATTACTGAATTGATCGGAAATATTATAGTTAACAAAGAACAAGGGACGTTATTAGCCGTATTTGGCCGCAAAATTTATCATATTTTCAACGTCTTAGTTTTGTTTTTTGATGTGGTGCATTGTACTAAGTTCGATACTGGCTAAATTCTACAGGCACCAAAATGACGTCATTTGTTATTATGACGTCAATAGTGTACGCTTAACATGGAATGGTCTCCAAAAATCTTTATAATATATAGAAATATGAATAATCTTTGCTGAAATTAAAACCTTTCACATGCATTAACCACTTTTATATTAAACATACTTATTTTCTGTATCATAACAAATTCATATACTAAAAATGTTGACGGTTAATAACTGTGAACAATGTGAATTTTAGCAAAAAGGATTAGACAATTGCACATTTTAACAACGTACATGTAATTCAAACAACGCGATCCGACACGGACAGTGACTCGGCGTAACACGCGGTTTTTACCGGTGAAAGAGGGTTTTATCTTTAAGTAAACACTTTATGTTTAAGTCCATTTGTATCCGTCATATGTGATCGAAGTAGTTTAATCAATCGTAAAACCAGGACAGACGTTAGACATATTGTCATATTGTCTTCGTCTTCCGTGATATTTTCTTACTTTCGACTAGTACCGATGGTCGGCCTATTAAATAGACAAGTTCGCAATTGCTGAATATTCACCTGTGACTTCGTGGGCATTGCTTCATTTATCGAGGAAAAGGGTTCCGCGCCTGACCGCCGCTTACATATTCACCGATAGCCTGTAAATGTAAAACCTAATCCGTATACGGTTGATCGTCAGTGCATCAGTCGATTTGTCAAAATCGCCCCAAAGACCAGTTGACCCTCGATCGTCAGTCGGTCGACATTTAAGAAAATCCAAATGTCGATCGACCGAGCGACGACAGACATAAGAACTTTCTGCCGAAGGTCGGAAGATGATCGAGAATTGCTCGATGGACTACTAGTATTGAACGACTGGTTTAGGTAGCAAGGGACAGTTTCGAATAAAGTACCCGTCAAAATTTTTGTTAAATTGAGAGTTGCTGTACTTG